>NW_026594216.1:3063044-3143044 GCF_907164565.1 Psammomys obesus | reverse complement strand
AGGAGTGTAAGAAGAAAGCTCCCGTGCATAAAAGTACTCTACAGCCTGCCACGTACACACAAATGGGAAGGGTCCCTGCTCTAAGAGAAAGGATTTTGTCTCCTCCAGCTGTCTCTCTCCAGGATAGGCTACAATTGGTGAAGCACTAAGAGTTTGAGATATAACAATCAAACCCAACCTCTACAATTAAAGTCACCTCAGCCAAAAGCTCAGCGCTGGCTTAGCAGGGGCGCGGGCCAGCACACAATTCTAGACAGTGTGAGGAGAGAAAGGGGAGACGAGACCGCGAGTGGCTGTAGGAAAGTGTGTAGGTGAGATCTCAAAACCTCCAACCGTAAGCGCATGAACAGAGCTGCAGAACAGAGCCCACTCAGAGCACGTAATACCTAGCAGTGTCCATGGAGACCCGACCAGCGACCATCTTCAACAGCGAGTGGGACAAGAAACAAGAACTCTTCAGACAACAGGGGCTGCACACAACGAGAAAGACATTTAAACATCATCCATAAAACGAGACAGTGGTTAGACAGATGCAAGGGTCTTAACAAAATACCACTGTGGAAAAATTTTGACAGTGATTTTAAGATGCTCTCAAAGAAACAGAATTTGAGGCTGATGAGAAAGGTTACACGGCATGTTAAATCTCAGTCAGCTCATTTCCTAATCCTAACTCTCTGGCCCATTTTCAATGAAACACAAAGGTCCCCAAATTAGAACAAGAGTTTCTCATAAGCCAAAATCGGCGTGCCTATGGCTGACACCACCACATAGTTGAGGCCACAGAGGTCTCAGATGAGCCACTTGGGGATGGAAAAGTGCAGGTCCCCTCCAGTGTAAGCCAGAGTGACTTAAAATCTCTTCCTCAGTTTCTTCCTCAGTCAGGTAAAACAATCCCTCTTCAGGGTCAGGTTTTCTTCCCTTCTTTTCTTTTTCTTTGAGGCTTAAACATGGAAGAAAATTCTAGAACCTTTCAGCAGTACATAAATGTTCACCAAGGGGGGACCCCTCCACATGTTCTTCTAGCTGATGAGCTCCAAGCGCAGGGCCTCTGCTGTACTCTCATTGCAAAGGCCAAGCTCAGCCCCTAGTATGCACAGGAATGCAGTAACTCTTTGATTATTTAATGAGAATCAAATGCAAGGCAATACATCACTGAAGAGCACCCATTGCATTATGTGCCATGCATTCCCTCGGCCCTGGAATCTGAAGTGGCAAAAAGAAAAAGTGGGAAGGGCCATTGCCTTCATGAAGTCTACAGCTATAATGGCGGTGGTAGGGAAACAGGGCAAAATGGAATCCCAGAGGAATGGAATCCCAAAATGGAATCCCAGAGGCTATTCTGTACGGCACTGAGAAGGGAGTGTCCAACCTGGTCTAGAAGATTGGAGAGACATCAAGACAAGCAGCCATTATCAATTACTTCTATAATTCTCCAGAGTAATACAAAGTGCCAATAAGTCAATGTTTATTGCTATGGATGAGGTAATTTTATTACCTCATACAGCATAATAAAAGGAAAAAGTTATTGCACAAAAAAAATCAAAAAAATTAGTTCAAGTAATTCTCAGAGAGTGCTACCTAGCAGAAATAGAAATATATAAGCAAGTTTTATCATAAAAGCTTTAATTACTACAAGAAATCTATGAAGTTTCAGATCTTTCTTTGCAAAGGATTTAGCAGTTCAGGAACAACGTACATGTCTCCCAGTTTCAGAATGTATCCCAAGTACTACCTTGTGCTAATGGAAATTTCAAAACTCAAGCCAAGTTAAAAAATATTTACTGAGTTCCTCCTCTGTATAAAATATCAAGTAAGATACATAAGAATAAAGTAAAAACTTTAGTACATCAAAACGTATATAATCCAAGTGACATAAACACCATAGAAGTTCCATAAATGAAATTATACAAAGACATCACAAGTTGTCATTCCCTAGCAAATAAATACTGAAAAAAAAAACCCAAGTTTCATGGAGGCTTCAGTCTTTGCATCTTTTTTTTTTAACAACCAGCATGGAGGACCTAGAATTCCATCAAGAGCCTGCAATGGCAGTTCTCAACAGGCAGCGAGGGAACAAATGGAATGAAATTTGCACATGAAGCAAGGCAAGCAACATTATATGAGTGCTGCACAAAATCTTCAGGCAGAATAAGAACCTGGGGCCATAAATGACCATTAGGGAAAACTAGGATAAGAATAACGAAAAAGTGAGGTGATAGAAAGTTTGAGGCAATGATGGAAAGATGGTGCGAACGAAACAAAAATACGATACAAATGTTGGTGAGGGTCATATTACCCAAAGGTGTTACCATTAAGCTGAGGCATGCAGACTTTACTGAGCTGACTACACACTCATCAGTGCTTCTGCTGAGGAAAATGCAATTAGAACCTGTCCATTGGTGGAGTCCTGCAGTGGTGGAACAGAAAGTCTTCTGGGAAGGCATAAGGAAAACAAGAGCTAGGGCAGCGCATCTTCAGCAGAAATGACACGGCAGCTCACACAGGAGCTCAGGAACACCAACAAACTGCCCTCAAAGCTCCTCGGCAACCACCCGGAGCCAGATAACATGTTTGGCACTCACCACGCACCAGAGGCCACATAAGCACTTTCGAGAATATTTAGGCATGATCATCCAAACAATTCCACAGGGTGTGAATTTTACTGGTGGAGATCGTATCTGACTCCGCTTCTGGAGCTGGACCGCTAAACTGTGAGGTTGTGAAGGGACTCTTAAGTTCTTAGACATTTTCAAAGCTAAGTAGCCAAGAGAATGATGACGCTGTCAGTCAAATCAAAGAACATAGTTTTAGATGTGTTGCTTAAAGTCACAGAACAGCCAAGGACATATGTCCACCTGTCAGGAAAGAAAAGTCCAAATCCAAGCTGGGCTGAGCATTAAAGGCAGGGTGTGGTGCACAGGCCCAAGAAGTGACTAAATACAGTAATAGGATGTGACACCATTCAATTAGCCAATCAACGATGTTTTGTGAAGACCTTTCCTGCTCTAGGTTTCAGGCTAAACTGAGGAAGTAAGACAGAAAGTTTCTGTCCTTGAGTATAACTTACAAGTTTGGATACAGGGAAGGGAATTAATGGGACCTAAATATGTACCCTTAACAGTGTGTGTATGTATTACGGGCGCATCAAATGTGTGGGTAACAAAGACAACACAGGAATTGAGAAAGGCCATGCTGGAAGCCAAAACCCTACAAAGGGAGATGAAAACCCAAATAAGATTTCAACACAGGGTCTGAACTAGATGCCAAAATGTTTACAGCAGCAATTCTGCTAGCATCTGTTGATGCTAGCAGGGATTCGGGAATCCTGATCTTTACATGTCTGCACCAACATGGACCAGCTTTTGGTTCTCTCTGAAAACAGAATGATTCTCAACGAAGTCTGGATTGGATGGAGATGGAGGCTGAACTGAAATAGAAGATGCAGAAGAAACAGAAGCTGGTTGTCACATCATACCTCAGAAGTGCTTTCTCAGTGCATCTGAATGTTAAGTGATTGGGTATTTTGATGAAAAAGAAGTTTGATGAAACTGAAGTTACAGACAGTTGTGAGCTGCAGTCTGCACGGTAGGAATTGAACCCAGGTCCTCTGGAAGAACAGCCACCACTCTTAACCACTGAGTCATCTCCCCAGCCCTTAAGGTTTATTTTTAAATGCATCTCCACATCTCTATGTGTCAAATGACAAAACAACACAGAAGCATATGTCACAAAATGCTCTAATAGCAGTGAACTGGATAGGAGCAGTCACTTTTTATAAATTCACACTTAAGGGATTGGCGATGGCTAAGAGGTGAAGAGCACTTGCTGCTCTTCCCAAGGGTTCCAGTTCAAATACCAGCACCCACATGTCACCTAAACACCAGTTCCACAGGATCTGATGACCCCTTCTGACCTCCACAGGCACTACATTCATGTGGTGCATGGACAGACATGCAGGCAAAACACCCATACCATCAATTCTTAAAAAAAAAAAAAAAAAAAAAAAAATCAATCTTTAGGAAATAAAATAAATTTATACTTAAGAAAATTAAAAATAGATGAACTATACATGATTGGAAATACACCTATGAACAAATATTATACCTTAGGCAAGGGATGAAAGCTCTATTGAGCAGCATCGGGCGTTTATAGAGAGGATTTAATGCAACTGTTGTGAGAATCAAATTTACTATGAAGGTATTACACAGCTTGCAGCAATTTAAGTATTTGATGTTATTAAAGAGGAGTGTAATGTTCATGGATTCTGTAATAATTCTACTATGTGGTTCCAAAGAACCTATTTTAATGAAGTTTCCATGCGGCAAATTAGTTTTGAGAGTTGACCTTGTAACCTAACCTGTTCTTATTGCACTTTGGAAACTTTCTATAATCCTGGGTAAATCAGACATCTTAAAGTCTGACTTAGTCTGAGAATTTATCTTTCCAGTATTACTCTGTTAAAGATAAGACATGAAGGCCAGAAAAGGCTGAATAATTGTCCCACCCTGAAGGACATAAATGTTGGGGAGATGAATAGACGCTCACATGGAAGGATGGATGAATGGGCAGAGAGAGAGAGAGAGAAGAATGCATACCTGTTGTGTAATTTCCTCTAAATACTATAAAATGCTGCAAGCATATTTTAATTTATTTTCACACAGACAAGTAGCAGCCTGCTTACACAAAGATCTAGAGAATGTTCATTGCCATACATGTGTAAAAATAATCTCTTAACATTCAAACCATCACAAAATCACAGTGAACCATGGTTTGGTTTGATGCCCAAATGAGACTTCAAAAGGACACAAAAAGTTAAAAAGAAACAGAATCAATGTTCTAGAAACAGAAGTCAGAAACATAAAACTTTATTATGTAACAAAGGTAAGTCTTTTTAAAGTCAGGGAAGAGACGGAAACTGATGCTGGTTTTCAAAAGAAAGATGACTTTTGGAATCATGCCTTGAAATTCACTTGAAAGGGCTGAAAGAGAAAACGCAGTGGTGATGGTCTTTTATGCCTGGTCTTATCTCCATGGTACAGACGCTGCTGAGCTGCCTTTGGTCTCCACCAAACAGGAAGCACTTACGCTGTCTTCCCAGAACATGGTGTGTGAAAACTTCAAAATCCATAACCCACTAAAACAGGAACACAGGCCAGGGCTTTGCTGAACTGTATCGCTGTACGGTTAATGGTGTATGGTGCAATGACAAGGGACGAGTTAAACCAAGGATCAATTAGGAGTTGGAGAGCTAGTGAAGATGCAGTGACAGCATGCTATCCCTAGCAGGGTATACACACAGTCACACACTCACAGAACTCTGGAGCAAATAACAGGTATCAAACTCTTCTCCAACAATTATTTTGTTAAAAAACAAAAATCTCACAGCACAAAATATTCTAGAACTGCCAACCAGATTATCACACAAGTGGGTCAGCACGTCCCTCAACCGTTGCCTTGTAAGGGAGGGCATTTTGTGCATCTTCTGTCTGTGAAGTCAGATCCTCCATTTGTGTCGCTCTATATGTACTTCTATATAGAAAATTCTATCCAACTAGTTTTCATTCCCCCAAGCTATTTCTTTTTCATAAAGAAGCTCCCCAGCTACTCCCTGTAGTTCCCTAAGAGTTTATTTTATTTTACTTATAAATTTTATGCGATTCTGAGGATAAACCGAGGCTTTGTGCATGTTGAACCACCACTCTACCATGCAACATCTGAAGCGTGTTGTTTATAAAATAGGCAGATATGTGAGTAGCATGGAATCCTTATTAACTTTCTAATTAATATTGGATTTTGTACAGACACCATCATAAAGCATTTTAATTAGGTTCTGTCTCTGATACAATCCGTCCTCACTATGCTCCCCAGGATTATTTAGAGCAATACTCCAATTATACTATTCTGCTCCGTAAAAGCCATCAATGCCTTTTGAATTCCACAAAGCTGGAGTCCTATGCATGGCTCCTCTGGCTCCTGGCTTGCAAATCCCCCTCGGGCTAGCTTCCTCCATGGCCTCACCTTCCTATTCTGATACACTGAGCAAATTCATATATATATAACATCACTCCACATCAATGCTACAACCTCATTACAACCCTTCCACAAAGACACACACATCAAAGGTTGGAGAGATGATTCAGCGGGTAGTGTATTCACTGAACAAGCACAAAGTCCTGAGTTCAAAGCCCCAAGACCCATGTAAAGCCAGGCACAGCAATACACATTTATAATTTAAGCTTTCCTATAACAAGAAGAGGAAGAGACAGAATAACTCCAAGACTCTCACAGTCTCACAGGCCAGGTAACCTGGTGCACACAGGAATAAACAAGAGACCCTACTCAAACAGGGTAGACATGGGTGCTGGTCCTCTGACCTCTGCATGTGCACGCCAGCATGAACACACACACATACACATGCACACACACACAGGTTGGGGGAAGGTGGAAAAGAGAGGGAGGGGAAGAAGGGGAAAGTAGAGGAAAGAGGCAGACACACAGAGGCAGAGAAAGCGTGCTTCTCAGGCCTTACCCATTGCCTGGTACCTGCTGCATAGACCGTCTATACTGCCAAGCACAGGGATCCTGGAGGGGTAAATGTGAAAATCTACCCTCCCACACACACAAAAAAATTCTAAGAAAACTCTGAGTGACAAAAAGCTAGAAAGCACCTAGAATGTTTGCCTAAAAAGCTAAATCCTAGAGATATACATAAAACATGGCCACTAGAATGATGCTAGAAGATGCAGAAACGTTCCTACTACTTGAGCATGGAACCTGTCATCCTACAGGCAGCAAAGCCTATTTTAAAAAAAGCACACACACACACACACACTTTAATGAAAATTATGACCGTGAAAAGCCCATACTATCTAAATGATTTTTAAATTATAAAAAAAAAAATGATTCTAGATAAATATAGTACTTCCATGGCAAAATCGCCTACTCTAACATTCTGGAATAATTTGAAAGTAAGTGGGAACTGTGTACATATGGGTTTTGCTTTTAAAATCTACAAAGTCCTATAAGGCGACAGTCAAAATAAGAATTAAAAATATTACTGCAGTCCCATGCTCCCATGATAGTCAACAGAATAATCTTAACCTAATTAGTTATTTCTTGTCTTCAATTTTTCTGCTACAAGCGACCCTTTCACATGCCTTACAAACATGATTCGCAGAATAAGCTATAGAATCTTGTGGAAAAAGCTTCAATGTTTGTGACATCCATGAATTAGATATTTATTCTATGTGAGTTCTCAAGTAAATGAGAAAAAGCTCCAGAAAAAAAAAAAGCATCTGTTTATGTATCATATGATCATACTCCAGCCGGCAAATTAATGACCACGCTATCCCACACACCACCTCAGGAACTGCCTGCTTCAACCTATATCACAAAATGTATGTATCTGTCTAACTACCAAAATAAAAGTCCCCCCCCCCCGAGAGCAGAAATAAATGTCTTGGGTTTTTTGTCTGCTTGTTTTGTGTTTTTGGATGTTTCAGCACCCAAGGGAAATATATATATATATGTATCTTGTTTTATCGAGGGAGAACGAAAAGGGATCCTGAAGGCAAATTTTACCAAAGTGAAAAACCAACAGAAATAGAAACACACTAAGTACCTTGGGCTATCTATGTTGTAGCTCTTATTTTGTAGAGCTTTATGTGGTGCTGTATCTACACAAGTGCCCAATAAGCTTACATTGTATGGAATAATGTGTAGTAATAGCTTAACTTTTGTTCCTGCAACACATATAAGAAGGTAATTTCCCAACCATCACTACTAACTTAATTTCAAAGACTATTATGAAAATATTATAAGCCTAGGAGATGACTGTCTATGAAGTGCTTCCGTAAATATAAAGACCTAGGTTTTGGATCCCAGCACCCATGTAAAAGCTGAGCAAAGTTGCATGTCTAACTTTGGGGCCAGAGAAGGAGAACGGAGGCAGAGGGATCTCGGGAGCTCATTGACCAGCCCTCCTATGGAAACCCATGAACCCCCAGATTCAATAAAAGACATTATTCCCAAAAATAAGATGCAGAACAAATTATGAAGAGATATAATGTCAATCCTGGCCTCCAGGTGTGCTCACAAGAACATATGTATGCACATAACAAAGCAAAAATTATATTGACATATTGATGACATTTTACTGGCTTTATTGGGGTGTGATTGATATGCAACAAGCCACAACATGAAAGTATTGGTCTGATGAAGTTTCCCAAGTACACAGATCTGGAAACCCACCATCAAAAACGAGGCAGTGAACATTCCCATCACCTCGAACCGTTCACTCACAGTTTTCCACGCCACCTTCTCTTGTCCTTCCTCCATCCTCACATATCTCCTCTTTGCTATTATTGATAGTTTCCATTTTCTAGGCTTTTATAGAAATAGACTCAGTTCTCTTTCAGGGGTTGGCTGACTGCTTCACCCACTCCCCAGCCAGTAACCACTCCCAGAGTGTAGGAGGCCTTACCTCATCATCTCCAGAACTTGCTATGATGTGAATATTTTTACCCTCCAGAATTCATATATTGAACTCTTCACATCCCCAAGTTGGTGGTTATACCATGTGAATGTGCAATCATGAATGAGATTAGCGGCTACAAAAAACAGACCCAAGGGAACACATCCAATCCACCCCATCACCCATCACCATATAAGGGCACAGCAAAAGGATACTATAGATATATAAATCAGAAATCAGGTCTGCCACAGGGACCAAATCTAGCTGCATCTTTATCTTAGACTTAGCCTCCTAAAATAGGAGATATATATTCATGTTGTTTTTAAGCCATCAAGACCATGACACTGTGTTAGAATAACACAAACAGACAAACATAACTCCACCTTTCCTAATTTGTCTTTTCAGAACATTTCCCAGAGCATTAGATTCTACAATACAAAGAATGGATGTAGCCGTGGATGTAACTTCTATTTTACATCCTAATCTCCGCAAATTCTTACTAGTCAAAAGTGAAATTTGTGGACATTCATCACACTTTTAAATACAAAGAATCTTAAAATTCTAGAGTGTAGAAGCTGCTCAATGTGTAAGAGTAGTGTGTAGAGACGGCTCAGCAGTAAGAGCCATTGCTTCTCTTGCATATGACCTGAGTTCAATTGTCGTGTTAGGAGATTCAAAACCACATGTAACTTCAGCTCCAGGGAACTGATGCCCTTTCCTGGCCACTTTAAGCACCTGCACACAGTAGTAAATATTCACACACACACACACACGCAAATAAAATAAAGATGAATAAAAAGCAACCCAGTGCACAGCACCATTATTGTCAGTCTTCAGGCCTATATAACCAATAAGGTGCTTTAAAGTCTTACCACATACAGAACCTTGAACGTTATTACATGATAGCAGGATGATAATCGATTTTACTTTCTAGTAAACATAACAATAACAAATACTATCAGTCCTCAAAATTAGGAAAGAAATCTCTTGCATCAAGAACAAAATGTTCTCTCCTAGTTACCACTCATTTTTGCCACCTTCTGAGCACGTAACCACCAAAATGAGCTTCTACCTTTGAATTTCTTGTCATTTTCTTTAAGTACAATGCACACAAAAGAACTTCAATAGAGCCACATGGTTTCTATTGACAGCAGCTATAAGCAGTACCTTCAAATCTATTTGCAAAGTTGATACCAGAGCAAAAAGTTTGTCGTATTTTTTTATAGAATACATAGCACAAAACAGCTTGGATTATATGTTGCTTGAAAGTTCTTATCTTATTAAATGTTAAATAGTTGCAGAGGAATATAAGAAAATTAAAGTTAAGAGAGAATTCTGGGAAACGTTACAAAATCAGACCGTTCCAGGCCAAAGCTACTCCTAACGCTATACCCAAATGAAGTATGTTTATGTGGTCATCAGAATATTCAAATAGGATATGTACCAATCATAATATCAATGACTGAAGAGAGAAAAAGAGACCGCACACACCTAAAATGAATAAAATATTATGATAAGGAGTAATGTAGAGAAGTGCCCAAACCTAACACAGAATGCAAGACTCAAAAAAACAGAAAAGTGCCTTTTGTGTGATTCTATCCATATCAAGTCTAAAGCACAAAAACTAATATTTAAGTTTTAAAAATAAGAATAAACTCATTACTTTCTAAAATTTGCTCACTAGAAATTCTGAATACAGGGGCTGGGGAGAGGGAGTGCTACACAGGCATGAAGATCTGAGTTTAAACCTCCGTAAAAAGCCCCCATATAAAAAGCTGAGTATGATCATGATCACGGGGGCGCATATAACCTCAGTACTGAGGGAGGGGACAGAGTCATGAGGATCACCAGCCTGACTCCGGGGTCAGTGAGAGACCTTGCCCAAAAGAAGAAAGTGCAGCATGACAGCGCAAGGAACCCGCCATCTTCCTCTGACATCCACCTGTGCACACATGGGCACAGTACTCATAGCACATGCACAGTACACGCAAGCACATACGCACACGCACACATACTCACACGTAATTCTCAACACCAGTGTCCTCAGAATCAGTTCACATTAATTAGTTGATGGCCCAGGGTGAGGATTAAGTGAGGAAGAATTCTAAGGCTCATCTACCCTTTTTCTGTAACTGCTAAAAAAACTAAACTGAAACTTAAAAACTGAGTCTTTCTACTTAAGAAAAGAATAAAGGAAGCATTCCATGCATGAAGTAGCATTACTATAATAACCACAAGTAAGAATAGTTCCATTTTTATCACAGAAATTTGGCGTCCAACTGTGACCAGATCAAAATAAGGAAGCACTACCTCTGGGCTCAGGCTGTCTTACGTGAACAAGAAATATAGGACAGCTTTTGACCAAAAGCAATTTCTTAATTCTAATTCAAAAACTTGGATTTATTCAAGGAAAGTCTCAAAAGGAATACCTACTCAAAACTCTAAGAATGCTGCTCTCCTTGTGGAGTTCCCGTCCCCTCCAGCTCTTGAACACAGGGAACTTCCCAAAGACTCATACTCCAACCAAGGACTATTTGTGGAGATGACCTGGAACCCCTGCACAGGTGTAGCCCATGGCAGTTCAGTGTCCAAGTGGGTTACATAGTAATGGGAAGAGGGACTGCCTCTGACATAATCTGATTGGCCTGCTTGTTGATCACTTCCCCCTGAGGGTGGAGCAGCCTTATCAGGCCACAGTAGAGGACAATGCAGCCACTTTTGATGAGAACTGATAGATAAGATCAGAAAGAAGAGGAGAACCTCCCCTATCAGTGGACTTGGGGAGTGGCATGCATGCAGAAAGGGGAGGGAGGGTGGGATCAGGAGGGGAGGAGGGAGGGGCTTAGGGGGGATACAAAATGAATAAAGTGTAATTAATAAAAAATTTTAAAAAATCTAAGAATGCTATGGTTTCATCTTTAAGATACTAACATCCTTTAGAACTAGAAAGAATAATGTCTAATGCTCCTATTAGCCAGGCTTGGCAAAGTGCACCTGTTATGCTAACACTTGTGAGTGGAGACAGGAGTTCAAGGTCATTCTTGGCTTCAAGGCCAGTTCAAACCCAGCCTGGTATATATAATGTTTCAAATCAAACAAACAAACATGTATTCTTTTAAATGTCTTCATGGAAATACTGAAACTGTAAATTTTTTTTCTCAATGTCATCTTTAAGACAAGGAACAGACATAGCTCTTCTTAGCTTAAAAATATAAGCTTTTCACTGCCTGGAAGGAATCCTGAGTTGTGAGGTTGTACACCAAAATCCTCTAAGCAGAGTGAAATTTTCATCTCTCCATGACAACTCACACTAAACTGGACAGACCGTGTCCAGAACCTTCACATGTGAAATGGATCTTTTTGTCTTTTAGCTAAGATGATCATAATAACGATTCCTTATGAATCCCTAATTGTTTCAGGCAAAGATGTATCTCAAAGACTGCTATAGGGAAAATAGATTTCTATCCCATCAAAAACAAATAGTTCTGTTAAAAAACGTAACAATAAAACCAACAAACCAAAACTCTAAACAGAAATCCAAAGTGCCAAAGATGTGATGAAACTTAACCAATAAAATTCTTTCAAGTGCCTCATTCAGAAAATTTCAGAATGTTTACTCTTTGGGGAAGTTTGTAAGCTAGCAGGTTCTTACAGCAAGAAAGAGATAGTGAATAAAATGTAGTTGGCATCAAAGAATGAAGAAGGAACTAAAATGAAAGGAAAGTCTGTGCTGTGGCTCTGGGATGCAGGAGGGCAGAAATCCCGAGCATTTAGTTGCACTAGCAACCCCTCACACAATGGTAATAAGCTCTAAATTCCCTGTCACTTTCCTTTCTAAAATAGTCTTTCTTCTCACAGATCACGCTAACTGGTGAAGTATAAGCTTACTTGGCCAGCATCTGTATCAGTCACATCTTCCAGTGAGAACATGTTTGGGAATCTACCTCTGGTTATCATTCCTAAGATCTTCTTCCTTTTGTCCAAACCGAACTGGGTACTTCTAATTATTCTTGTGTATTAAGAATGAACTTGACGGCAAGAGGTTATTGCTGAAGTTACCACATACTTAAGTTATAGAACATGGAGGAATCAAACTCCAAACTCGTGACCACTCAAAGGCTTCATCTCTACTTGTTTGGGATTCTACTTGTTTGTCTTCATAATGCTGGAAGGTGCTATGCATGCTACTTAAGAAGAAAAGTAATCATCAATATCACCTACCTGTGAACCCCTGTGAGTTATAATAACTGGTCTGTAAGCTACATCCACTAGTATAATAGTGGCACAAAGGTTATAAAAGTAATCAACCACTTTCTGATCGGCTCCAAGGCCAGCTCCATGAGATGAAACCCATACTTTGGACTGTTAACAGGACCAAGAACCTGTGCCTAAATAGGTCATAGGCCATGGGGAGAATATAATACTACAACTCTATTAAGTGTACATAGTATTGAACTGACTCCTAATCACCCTTTTATACCCATAGATTAATGCATCTCTCAACCTTCATCCAAAAAGTTTCTATCTGCAATACATGGTGATTAACGCATAATCAATAATCAGAGACTGTCAACCATCAGAGGCTGTAGAATGCCCAGCCCCAGATGGCACATGTACATCATACCCCTGCTCTAGGGATCACTTCCGAAGAGATGACAGAAATCGTGTCAAAGACAGAGCAGGCAGATGATTACTTCAGACAGAGTGGGGCAGCTGACATATGAGTTTACAGCAGTTGTAACAGCATACCCAAGACCTGTACAAGCCCAAGCCAAACCAAGCCTCAGCATGGAAAGGGGAGATGGGCACAAAGTCGCACCCAAGCAGAGAATTCCTGATAATGGATAACTGCTGGCACATGCAGAGCCAGTTTTAAAAGGGTGTGCCCCTAGGGAGACAGCCAAGCTCCGGTGCAAGGCCACACCCCCAACACGCTGGGCAGCACAACTAGGACTTAACAAGTTTAAAGAAAGAGAAAGAGGACCCAACACTGGGTAGGTAAGGAAGGAGGGTACATCTGGGGAGAGCTGGGAGAGGGATGAACGTGTTCAAAGCACACTGTACAAAATTCTCAAGGAGCAAAATTTTAAATTGAATAAATATATAAATCTGAAGATAATATGAATAACCAACTAATATCTTAATATAACTTATAGCACTTTTAAATAGTATAAAGTGGGACAAAGAAATTTAGCTCAGGAAGACTTCTATACTTAACATATAGGTTAATTGTGAATTTAACTAGGATGGGATTCTATTGTAATCAAAAAGGCTAATCAGATTCTACGTCAGAGTTTATAAACAAGAGGTCCAAATACTAACGCTTTTTTTCTTTGTGACTATACAAAAACTTGATCATCTAGACAAACAAAAATTACAGTATACTCAAGTTACCACTCCACCTTTGATTAGCCTGAGTTTGCAACTTGTTTTTAATTGATTCATGCATTTGCTTAATTGACTGTAAGGAAACCATAGCTGGCTTGGGAGTCATAAATGAGTCAGAGTTCCTATCCTTAAGTAGCTGTAGCCTAGTAGCAAGTTCTTGCACTTGGCCTGAATTTCAAGTTGGAGAAAATGTGACACAAAGCAATCATCTAGCCAGGGCAATAAGAACATCCTGAGAGTAGGCATCTCTGCACTTTCTTCCAATAGTTAGAATTTAGGAATCTAGGCTTCATCTCAAACAACAGAAACAATACACCTGGGTTGCGTTCCACTCATTCCCAGACTGAGCTTTGGCTCCATACTTGTCATCCCATTTAAGGAAGCAACAACCACTAAGATGCCTCTTACTACTTTCTCAATGCTGTCAATCAGGTTCCAAAAGGTTGTGGGAAATGGAAGGTCCTGAACAACTACTCCAGTGCCACACCTTCAAACCAGGCGGGTGAGATGGCCACAAGGGTGGAGAGAGTCTACATAAATCAGCCTCCCTCCTCCCAAACCTCCTCATTCATGTTACTGCTCTGCTTTAACAAAAAGCACACACCAGACAACACACATACACACATACAAATCATAGTCTTTAGAGAAGTAAAAATAGATACCACAAGCTACATGATCCTTTACATAAGACATAGCACCGCTAAGGTGTTGCTTCTGATAGGTGGAATCAGTGTGTGACTAAGTGGCCCTTCTACGATGGCGGTGAAACACTCCAGATCTTCCACAATGAGTGTGGCCAGAGACTGCTGCTGTAAGATCAGCACAAAAGGTTTTCTTCAAACCAAACTTCCTTCTCTGCCTGCCAATTACCACTATGTCACTTCCTTCCCACTGGGCTCTCTGCTTTCTGGGGGACAAGGCCATGAGATTCTTACACATAACACTGTTGCTATATTTTCTACCCCTAGGATAGCTCAGAAAGCATGCCACAAATTTATGTTGACTGCAAAGTAAGCACGGAACACCCACCACCCACAGACAATTACTTCTCAGCCTTAGCCATCTACCTCCCAGACACCATGATGGAACTTTGCACAGTCAGCCTGTCTAAATACACCACATCCAAAAGGCCATCGGGTTCATAATGAGGTTCCCAACTGTAACAGCTACATAAAACTCTAAGACCCTGGATGAGGCTCACAGCCATTAAGACAATATAATGTATCAGCAGTAACAGGCATAATTTATCAGTACTTTATCACTTACCAGTATAAGGTATAACACAATGCAGGCATAAGGCATAAAAAGTCCTCTTTAAAAAGAAATTCATGAACTCTATTCCAAAACTTACACTTACAATTAAAGATACTTTTACTTATTTATTTTTCAGAAATAAATAAATAAATAAATAAATAAATAAATAAATAAATAAAGCTGATGCACTTAAGTTCTTAAGTTAGCACCCTCCCTCAAAAGGAAGCTGAAATTAGAAAAAAGAAAATCCTGGTGCCTCCATTTCCTTCCCTTTAAACATCACAAAAGCTACCGTCACACAGGGCACGTTAGCAATCTTCTTGACATACATGTCTGGCAGGGCGCCAAGCCTTACTCTGAGGGAGCTGAGGAGTAGAGTAAGGCTGCAACCAGAACATCAATAGGTGGGTGGCGGGGTAAAGAGAGTGAAAATACAGAAAGTGTCAAGAAGAAAAAAAGAGGGGGAGCGCTGCCAGAAACCTAGCTAGCCAAGCAGAGGGGGAAACTACTGCCAAGGAAAACCAGGCAGGACAGATGCAGAGGCCCTCGGGAATCCTGGCCCTGGGAGGGTCTAGCAGAACCAGAAGTTGCTTCAGGAATGAGTCCTCAAAGCAGAAATATCTCTTCCCAGGAATATCTGTTCCCGGCAGATGCGGAAGAGCGAGGAGGAGAGGAACAAGGCGAAGCACTATGGAAGGAGGGCCAGCCCTGTCCTGGAAGGATAATGTGTACCATGGGGAAGGGACTGGGATATTAAAGCAATTTAGATGAGCTCTGTAGAGGAACTGGCTGTCCTTCTCCTCCAGGTTTCTTGTTTTGGATAGGCCCACATTTGTGTGCCATTATCTCTGGACACTGAACCCATAACACACTCAGGTGTTTCCACATTCCTCTGAGTTATGAAGCTTTAATCACCTCCACAGCTGAAACTACAAGCCATTTAATAAGTATTTATGAAACCAAAAAATAATGAGAAGGGGATGGTTTGTCCTTGCTGCAAAATGAGGTTTCCTTAGTGTGACCTCAGCAAAACTATGACCTTGCATGTGTTAATCAGCTCACCAAGAAAAGAATAAAGAATGAGTGTGGGTGGCAAGGGCCACCCTTCGCTGTCTTTAAAGTCATTTAGACCTGATATGTTTCAGTTCTCCATGAGCACATTCGTTTTCTAGGCTTTTCTTCCCAAGACTCCTTTTCCACCTTCTATAATTTGAGACTCTAATGTCTTCTCTGCAAAGACACCGCAAAAATGCTCCTCCAGCTCCAAGCCTCAAATGCTCAAAAGTAGATGGCTCAGCAACTCTCTTTCTCTACAGGAACCAAGAGGCAGATGTGAGACAGAGTCGGAAGTAAGGAGCAGACGAGCATGTGCCTTTTCTGCAGGGAGGAAGAACCTGGAGAGAACCTCAGAGAGGCTCACACACAGCTGCTCACAGAGGGAAATCACCTCTCTTCTGAAGAAGCAACAAAAGCTAGGAATGTCACTCTACTGGATGTCCTCGTCTTAATAACAGAAAGCCTGAGCATACACAGACTCTGTAACAGTCACTTAAATTTTTTTTCTTACCCATTAAGGCTGTGGGCTATTGGAAGTATGGCTGTCTCCCAAGGAAGAGAGATCACTTTAAAAAAGAGAAAAAAAGAAAAAAAAATTCCTTCCCCACTAAGGATAAAATGGTCATTCCTGCCTGACCACTGTCCTTTTGGTAGCCTCTCTGGATAACTGGGGAGAGCTCTGAACAGAACAGTGAACATAAATCCCGAAACAATGCAAAAGCAAATGCAGCTGAGAGCCTCCTGAGAGTTTGGGTTTCTGTGATGGTTTCAATGTGAAATGCTCTCCCACAAGATCACATGCGTGAGAGCTGTCCCTAGCTACTGGTGCTGTCTGAAGAGGTTATGTACTGTTTGGGGCTGTGGTCTGGCTAGCAGAAGGAAGTCACTGGGGGACAACACTAGGGTAATTTACTTCTGGTTTAAGCCTCAAGCCTTCTGGTTTCTAACCTACCAGGATGTGACAAGTAGCCACTGCAAGTCCGTGCCACCATGAGCTGACGAGCTCTGTTGCCATGCCTTCACTGCCATGGATTAAAACTCACTTAAACCGTGAACCAAAATCTATCTTTCCTTCTTAAAGCAGTTTTGATCAGGGAGGCAAGTGCCTCTGACCAGTAGAGAACAGAGATGGATAAATAAAATCTTCTTTCCTGGGACTGGGGAAGTTAGTTCAGTTGATACATTGCCTGTCTCAGCAACATGGGGAACACAGGCCACATTAAAAATACTAGGAATAGGGATAATCACCTACAACCCCAGCTCTAGGAACAGAGAGACAGAAGGGTCCCTGGCATTGCGTAGCCAGCCAGCCTAGCCTACTTGATAAGGTCCAAGCCAATGAGAAACCCTGTCTTGGGGGGGGGGGGACGTTTCTGAGGATGACACCTGATATTGTCTTCTACCCCCATAAGGTTATTTCATTGCTACTTCACAACTGTAATTTTGCTATTGTTGTGAATCATAATATAAATATATAATATGCAGGATATCTGATATGCAACCACCATAGGGGTCATGACCCACAGGTTGAAAACCACTGTAGTAGAGAAAGTGAAATGGAAAATGAGGAAGAGAAAGCACAAGGAGGCATTACAGAAGTGAAGATTACTGTTCAAGTCAGGTATTCAAGGCCGCCCCCCACTTCTCAGGGGTGTAATGAGGTACCCTTCTGCACTCCCCTCTCCAGGAGGAAAAGAAAGAAATTTTCATTTGACTGTTCCTGACTGTCAATGGATAAAAGAGCCCATCACTCAAACATTCTACAAAACTGCCCAGTTGTTCTTGCTTGCCTAAAACCTTCCAACAAGGAACCATAGTGAGTGACGCTCAGAGCAGAAAGAAGATGGGAAGGGAGAAATAGAGCATGAGAAACCCGTGATAAGTTGCATTTCAAAAGTACCTGTGCAGTTCATAGGAACCTATTGGGAACTAGTGACTGCTGTGGCTGGAATTTAATAAAAGGGGGGATTTTCAAGTGATGCTCAGGAGGTAGCCAACACAAAGACCTCTCCACTCTCTTTTTCTATCTCCTATATTCACTCAGCTGGTGTGACTGCTGGTGCCTGGGAAGAGATGTAGGGGCTTTTTGTCCCTGTCATTTGTTTTCTTTTTGCTTCTTTTGTTTTAGGGGTTTTTTTCTCTTTCTTTTTTTTTCTTTTTGTGTTTGTTTTTGAATCTGTAATTGAGAAAGCAGAATTCTTTCGGAACACTGGACCATAATTCAGCTTAGTTTTGAGTTTTATATCTTTCACTTTTGAAAAATCTAAAGTGTCGAGGGCACCAGGTGGTGGTACCGCATGCCTTCAATCCCAGAACTTGGGAGACAGAGGCTGATCCCTGAGTTCAAGGCCAGCCTGGTAAACAGAGTAAGTTTCAGGACAGCCAGGGCTACACTGAGAAAGCCTGTATTGAGAGAGAGAGAGAGAGAGAGAGAGAGAAACGGAGACAGAGACAGGGAGACAGAGAGAGAATGTCAAGACAAGGAATACCATCAAATATAAAAAGTCAGGCCTGAAGAGTGGCCCCAATACCTAGCATGACACACACCTATATTATTATAAAGGAAGGGGGAAGAAAGGAAGAAGAAATTGACAGATAGACTGATAAACAGAAAGGGGAGACAAAAAAGAAAAGAACTTCAGGACATTTGTAAGATAGACGAATACAACAAGGACTACAATACCACTGGTTTCTGCTTTGCCAGGCTGTCTGTGATACCACGCCAGTTTTCCAAGTACCCATGAGTGGATAATTGGATAAACTCTATGAAAAACTAACAAAAAAAGTTATTTAGCTTCAAAAAGAAACCAGATTCTGTCATATATTACAGCACGGATGAGCCTTAAGGATATTATCCTAACTGAATGACCAAATATATTTGAAGCATCATAAATAGTTGAATCTACAGACACAGAGAGGAGAAGAGTGGTTGCCAGGAGCTAGTGGGGAGAGGGATTCTAGTTGAATATGTACAGAATTTCAGCTGAGGAAGATGATAAAGTACTAAAAACAAATAATGGTGGCTGCACAGCACAGCAAGTGTGCTTGATGACACAGAAATGTGACTTACATTTTGGTTAACGTTGGTTAGTGTTGGCTAACGTAACCATAACCATTATGATTCCATTGTATTTGAACACAGTGAAAACAAGCAAAACTCTACACTGAGTCAGCTAGGAGACAGCTCCTAAGGAGGCTAATCTAGGCCCTAAGCATTTGCTTACTGTGTCTTTCAAAGCTTAGCAGTCTGCAACCCTAGTCTGTAAGGACCCTGGGCATGGAACCTTTCTTTGCTAGCATGCGACTTCCACATTTCCCATCTCCCTGGTCACACCTAAGCCCATGTTTCTGTCACTCAGAGGTAGAACATGACCTGAGCTCTGCCTCCAGCTCATTTCTACCACAGTCTTTCACAAGCAGATATTCTGAGTCGCAGGCCACAGACTCTGTTGCAACTGCCTTTTGCTATGTTATTGCTCTGTATTTAAATTTAAAAAAAAAAAAAAACCCTGCTTCCTGAGGAAGGCCATCTCTGAGACCTCCCATTTCTGCCAAGCCAGCCCAAGCAGATGCCAGGACAGCCCTCAACCTGCAGTGCTATGTAGGCACCCCAAGATATGAGCATTCCTGAGCATTTTAGAAGACAGATCTTCAGCACTTTTGTTTTCTGCCAGAAGTTGGACATGCCCTCTCATGTTGAATGCTTCTCCACAGATCCTACATTCATGCAGAAAGACTCCAGGGCGCTCCCTTACTTTTTACTTCAGATCACCTCTGCAAAAGAATGCCCATGGTTCACTTCTTCTCTTTTCTGTAACGGACAACTGCTTTTCTAATATTCTAAAGTATTCCCCAATATTGTTAGTCTATTATCTCCCATAGGAGGCAGAACTGCAAAGTTATGAGTTTTCCCTCAGACAGATTCATTACTCAGACAAATTTTGTCGGCCTTCACTTCCAGTATTAGGGGATCCCAACCAGGAGGTCACCCCCAGGAGTCAATAGCTAGCCAGGCCTAAGCTGCCTCAAGACCTCATTTCCCCTTTTCATGGTATGTCACAAAGGCAAACTGTTCTTCTAGCCTAGGTTTCTCAGTCTGCTGCCACTGCTTTCCTAATATGACCAAGTCACTCTTGTTTCTCCTTGATTTCCTAAGAAAACATGACCTTTAAAATCTGGGTGTTGCAAGCATACCTCTTTTTAAATAATCTTCTCAATGTTGAGTTTACAAATATCGCACTGACTCATCTGCCTTTCTCAACTTAAGAATGTTCTACATAATTTATTTCTTCTTTTTTTCCTTTTATAAAATAGGGGTCTCACTATATAGACAGGGTCTCACTATATAGCCTGGCCTTGAACTCCCAGAGATCTACCTGCCTCTGCCTCCCAAGAGCTGGCATTAAAGGTATATGCCACCATACCCAGACAAACAATTCTTAAGTAAGAATAACACCATTTCTTCCAAATTATCGATAAAATTTAAAGATCTTCTCTGGGTGCAGCTACAGTCCCATAATCTAACTGGCAGACTTACATAATTAAAAACCCACAGAAAACACGACTCATGCTTCACTGGCAAAGCTGAAGTTCCAGGATGTAATGGCCAGAGCGTTTATAATTAGCAAACTTAGTGCAAATGCAAGTTGTGGTTCACTATGCAGGAACTTCCGCTACAGTTAGAAACACTTCTCTCCCTATACATAGTTCAGCTTCTTCTGGTCCTCGTCTCTGAGACCGGCTCATACGGAAAGATGCTTCCTTGGCTGGCTCTGTGTTGGTGAGGTGAGCTCCAAGACAGGTGGTCTATCAAGATCTTACAGATAAACTACCAGATTACATAAAAGTCATCCCTTCAGGCCCTTCCTTTGTCCCAGGATGGAATTAAATACATGTGTTAAAGTTAATTTATCACTTCCTTCCTTGCCTTGTTTTTCATAACTTAAAGGAAGGGCCTGGCCTGACACAATAGCACTCCTGAAATGTCACTTCTGCACTTTGCAGCCCTGGCTTGTGACCTACACCAAAATACAGTGAGAATGTCAAATCTGTTCTATTTTGAAGGACTATGGAGGTCCACTCTCTTTCACTACCTCATCTGAAATGTCAGTGCTGAAATGAGCCTCTGGCCAGCATCAGCTCATCCACTACTGGCAGAGGCTGATGCTCATCACAAACAGCTGTGCCTAGAGATGACCATTTGCCTGTAGCCTTGGCTGCCATCAGCTTTCCCATCCCCAAGGTCAAAATAAATATCCCCCTTTTTCTACTGAGTGAAAATTCTAGTGGGCAGTAGATACAAAATAATGGGCCAAAATGTGTTTTAACTTCATCATCTTGATGAAGACGGTCCCTCCCCGTCCCAGCCCACAACCACCACTGTACAAGCAAACAAGCAAAAATAAGATCAGTATTATAAACACTGCACTTGAAGAAGAGGCCTATTCTACTTAGATGACTATATAGATGAGACTAGACCAGAAAACCATCATCTCTACAGGCAAGTAGGTCTCAGAGCCAAGACCCCAGGAAACCAAGAAATATACACCCAAGTGTATCCTAAGATGCTCACAGAAGGTCTACATGTGAAGCTAAGGAGAGAATACCTCCTCTTAAACAGACCTCTCTGGCAGCCGTGGTTCTGTGCTGGGTTGTCAGAGCCTAGGCCCCAATTATGTGTCCAATGAGTGCTGTCAAATAGATGCAGCAAACGACCAACCCCACTCCCAACAGAACAAAATGCAGTTTTGAGCTTGCACACATTTAAAGTGTAATATAAGATAGCTTGTCCTTCTGGGACATGCAGACCCAAAGGGCTGGAGATCTCCAATGAGAGGAAATGTACCGGGCATAATCTAATCTCTCAGGAATGCTCATCTTCACCATTAAGTCCTCCTGCTATGCTATTGACTCAAGACAGTTCTCTGGCCAGCCTCCTGGATGGCTCGGGTTAGTCTTAGATGAAGAATGTTGGCTAAGATGAGAGGTGATGAGATATTAAATAAACTATGCTTTCTGCGAGTGTTTGTCCTTGCTTCAGACTTCTCTTCAATAACATGAAAGGTTATGTTTGTTTAAAAAAAAAGATGCATGATCTATTCAATTAAGTGTACTCCAGTTTTTAAAGTACCCTTGAAAATAATACACACATATATAGTTTCAGAGCAATCTGAAGTCACACTTTAAACAAATTATACCTAAAATCGCCTTTCTTGCCTGTGTTTATCGGGAGTAATAACAATAATCAGTGAACATTCGGTTAAGCACTCCCAAGTATGTGTTTGATATTAATGCTAGACTTTATGTTGGTTTCCAGGAATCATTGGTCAATAAAATGTAAGTGACCCCTTCTCTCATAAGGCCAGAATGAAACAATTATTTGTAAGGTAAGTTGTACAAAAGGAGAATTTCAAAGTTAGGAAATAAAAATAAAAGGCCAAGTCCTGGATCCAGAAAAAAATGAAAAAGGGGTTAAAAGCTCTGGGTAGGAAAATCACCTAGTGTGGCTGCTGCAGAATTCATTAAGAGATATGACTGCAGAGGGCGGAGGACGACTGGGCCAGACCGCAGAGCTCCTTCAGCCTCAGAGCACTGTATTTTCAGGGGACCAATCAATCACGTTGGTTTTGGGAAAGGGATTTTTCATATTTTAAGGTTACAGATGATTCATTTGAGAGAGTAGACTGTAGTAAAGTCTAATATATGGAGGGAAAAATAACTAGGAGGCAATGGTCCAAGAGAAAGATGGAGACCACAGGAGAAATAACAGCAGGTTATAAAGGCTGAGTTCTACGAATACCTCGTGCGGATAAAGTACTTGACAGGTAAGCTAACTGGACTCCACTTTACAGTTGAGAAAACTTAGAATCTAAGGGGATGGATTCAAAGTCATTCAGCAAATGGGTAGCTGAAACTGGAAACGAGTCAAAATAACATCGAAGACTTAAGTCTAGGGAAAGGTGCACTTTTTAGCCCACTGGAACTATTTTGTTGGCTCTTGTTTTTCTGTTAGCTGCCTAGCAGTATATTGACAAAAGCTGTGAAAATGTTAACCTCTGACCTGGAAATTTCACCTTGGACAATAAAGCTGAAGGAAACAAGGCAAGAAGTAATCAGTGTAGGAACATGGTGAGGAGTCCTGATGTCTACAAGAGAAAACCGGAAGTAACCTGAGAGGGGATGATTCCAAACGTGGAAAGCATATGAATAAGGAGGCAGTTCTTCATTCTTACAGGTTCATACTACTCCCTGACCATTTCCTGTGTGGCTTTGAGAAAGATACTGAGTGAAGCAATACACATTCTCCCGCTGTCTCTCAACAACCTAGGAGAAGAAGCCCTGGCCATGGAGGGAGGTGGCAGTGCCTTTGCCAATTGCCTGAGAATTTACCAAGTAGAAGGTTCTGAGCAAGTTCCCTGAGGTACATTATCTCCTCCTTGTAATGGCCTGAGGATCAGCTGCCCTGGTAGCCAAGCTGAAGGTACAGAGAGTTGAAGGAGACTGCTCTCCATCACAATCTCATCAGCAGTAGGGCCAAACGCCGAATACATGCGCTGTGTCTTTTCTGGTTATTGTATACTTGACCAAGTATAGTGGAGCTTGTAAATGCAGCTGTTCCAACTCAAGATTAGAGGGTCGTTTGTGGGTTTTGTTGTGCAATAGCTGCCACGCGTAAAATTAACGGCCGATAAATCAACAGATAAAAACATCAGTGAAATCATTTTAAAACTACACTCAGTGAGCTGCTGGAAGAGCATAAAGCTAAAAGCAAAGCAGAGAAGTTTGCCTCAGATCTTCAGAATGTCATTCAGAAGAAAGGCAGGAAGAGCCCTGGACCACGTGATGAGTAATGGCACGGGACAGAGAAGAGGAAGGATCATCCGTGACTGCTAAGTGTCCACTATGGTCCTCATGCTGGGTAATCTGCCCATCCACGTTCATCTGCTCTTTACAACAGCACTTCTTCTGCACTTAAGAAGAAGAGAGAGACACTGAGCGTTTTAGGGATTTTATCACAGGTACTCACTACTCCGGTGTGACCTGAATCTAGGTTTGTTGATGCTAAGGTCCACATTCTTTCATTATAACATGATGACCCCCGAGGAAAGGACATTGTCTTTCTTGTCCTTAAGAAACACAACATTATCACCTTCTTGCCTAGCGGGTATCAAGAACAATAGTCACTCAGTAGACACCCATGCTGCAGCAGCTACAGACCTAAGAACAAAGGTTGTAAGGCAAACAGTCCCCATTGCACAAGAAAAACTCATGATGGTGCCAATACGAATGAACGTTCGTGTTTTCGAGAATTTGGGACACCTTGCTGTTTGGATTAACACAACAAAATCTCGGCCTTCTCAGGAATTCCACGATTCTAAACGGCCGAGATTCCAGATAACTGAGATTTTGCTCGTTTAAGTCCGATCTCTGAGGTCATGGTTTTCTTTATTTAATAATTTTTCAATGCTCTGTCATTTCTGCCAGGAGGCTCTGGGATTCAAAGTTTGAGACCTTAAACTTCTACTCTTACTGTGTCCCAAAATGAAAAAATAAATAAATAAACAAACAAATAAGCAAAGGAGAAAAAAGATGTAATTCACTGGTGTAGTTACTAACCTAACCGGAACACTCTAATGTGTGTGCGTGAGGTATTGGGTATTGCACACAGACACTCCTGCTTGTGCAGGGACCCGGAGTTGAAGTCTAAGGTTACCTCTATCACCCTCAACCTTGCTTTTTGAGACATTCTCTCACTGCACCTGGAGATCACCCTTTTGGACATGTCAACCAATCAACAATCCCCTACGATCTGCCCTTCTCTCTCTGCCTACCCTCCAACTCCAGCACTGGGTTACTTTCTGCATGGCTTTCACGTGGGTCTTGGGAACCCAAATTCAGGTTATAATGCTTACACACCAATCACTTTACCCACTGAGAAATTTCTCTTGCCCTAACCTCCCACCCCCGGGCATCATCTCAAGTAGCACAGGCTGGCCTCAAGCTCACTGTTTAGTTGAACACACTGAAATCCTAATCTCCCTGTCTCTACTTCCCAGGTGCTCATTTTACAGGCATGCTGTACCATGTCTGGCTTATTTTCTAATCTTTATAAACATGTTTTTTAAACTAAATAAGCTGGGCGGTGGTGGTGGTGCTCATCTTTAATCCCAGCACTGAGGAGGCAGAGGCAGGTTTCTCTCTGAGTTTGAGGCCAGCCTGGTCGACAGATTGAGTTCCAGGAGAGCCAGGACTACACAGAGAGACCGTCTCAAAAACTAAGAAACAAACAAACAAACATAAGAAAAAACCTATATAAGCATTAGTTAAATAAAGCTTTCCTGAGGTCTAGGCCATTACTAGTCTTAGAAAAGGTAGGGACTGTGGTTCAGAGAACCTGGGTTAGGGCTTTGCCAAGCCAAGTGACCTTGATCAAATCTCTGCACCCATCAGAAGCCTGCGGCTGCTCACCATACAAACAAATTGCTGGACTAGAGTTACCTCTAAAGAATTTCCAGAGCCGTGTCACCTGTAATGTGAACAACAGCAAATGGCTGTGATGGTCCACTGTAACGGCGCTTCTTTCTGGCACCTCGTGCAGTTCACGAAAGGCTGAGGCAGCCTCCATAGTCCAACATGAAAATGACTCTGAGTTCTCAAGCCCACAATTTATAGTTTTGAAACTTTCAGCTATCCCTCCTTCCTACTTTAACTTTCAGTCTATCACTTCCCTTGCCCTTAAATGGGCTTAATGAAAATGAATGGAATCTATATCAGCGTCGCTTCCCAGGCCATATGCTGAACTGAACACATCATACACATTACTGCAATTACTTTAGTCATATCAACACTTCAACGACATGTCATCACCTCCATTTTATAAATATGAAAACCAAAGATCCAATCAATTAAGCTGCCCAGGACGGTAAGCAGCAGAGCTATGACTCAAAGCCAACTTATATCACAGGCAATGCAAGGTCTACTACAATCTGTTGCCTTGAACACTTATTAGAACAGTTAGTTAATTAAAAATCTTCCAGTTGAAGTCATAATCTAAGGCCTCTAAAGGCTGATGTAAATGATGTGTAGTTTGATAAACAGAGTTTAATAAATATATTTTATTTCTTCCTCTATCAAGAGGTGAGAATGTTTTTATTACTATTTTCTAAATACATTATTTTTTTTCATCAAGCAAATTTGTGTAAACCCCCGGGAGGTGGCACTTTAGGTAGCAAAGATGAGCAAGAATGTCAAAGGGCTATTGTTAACCAGATAGGTAAGACATTTGCATCCTTTGCTATCCTGACATTGCTGAGCCATTTATTAAAAATGACAGGGAAAACAAATCCTTACCAAGCTAGACATGCAAGAATCCTGGTACACTGTTTTCATCCTTCTCATTATTTGTCTCTTCACTGCAGTCTTAAATAGAACCATGTATTCAAAAGGTTTGAGAATCCAATAAGGATATAACTGTCTGAGCTACCGCATAAGTAGACTCTCGCTTCTCTATCGGGCTAACACTGATATGAGCACTTTCTCTTCTTAAACCATCTCTGGGAGAACGTACAGCTTTGTGCTAGTGCTATGCTGAGCTGCATACCTCAAGCCCTGCTCTGCCCTGGTGGAGGAGGACAGTTGCTGCATTTTACTGGCTCTCTGAAGGCAAAATGCAGAATGCCCCCAAACCCTCAGCCATCACAGTTCACGTAAATACAAACGTTTCTGTCTGTGTCTGATTGACATAACACTTACTTTCCTTAGTTAACAAATTGCTTTATCATATTTGAAGGTCAAATGCCAGAAAAATCTAACATCTCCTGCTGAACCTACATCTTGGAGTAACAATAAGTAACAAAATTATTCTAGAGCCACCCCTCTACTAGACATTACATATGTGATCAAGAGAAAGTTGATTACATTACAGTCCCAACCATAAAAACAGTGCGAAACTGAGCAGATGCTGTGAGGGGCTCGTGAGAGGAAACAGGCAGCCTGGGAACACTGACTGGGACCCCTGGGTCACTGCCTTTGCTCACTCAGTCACACTACTAGACTCTGGAGACCAGAAATCAGAAAAAGTGCATCTACCACAGCACCCTATTTCTCATAGTCACAGTTCTCCCAGCACCTGGAACTCTCCGGGATGCTGATTTATTAAACTGTCCCCTTCAACACCAAAACTCATTCATAAGTGTCAGGAGGGGGAAATGTGTGCTCTCAAGTAACTTGCAAAATTCACAACAGTCACTACTTCTCTAACTGGAGTAACGGTCTGTCACCATGTGTAAAGTAGGCTAGGGCAGGCTGGGGACAAGTTAAGATTCCTGAAGACAAGGTGGTGATGGTAATGATAAGCAGGGTCTAGGGTAGAGTTGGGGACTCGGGGTATCTGGCATTGAGAATGTGGAGTTTGTGGTGGCTGAGGATTTCTGAGTAGAGCTCTGCATTTGAACACATTCTGTACTTGGAAATCCAGAAAAAGCCACCAGTCTGCTGTAGACGCTATGAAGAAGTAGAGAAAAACAACAAAAAGTTACAGGGAAGCTAGGGGTTGGGGGGGGGGCAGCTGAAAAGGCCAATGTGAATGGATTCAGGGGTACCCAGCCAAGACTGGGCCAGGGACAGAGGAGATGTCCAACAGCCAAACAGCCACCTGGATAATGAATGGCTCAGCGGGTGAGAGGAAGTAGGAGGTGACAAACCTGAACAGGGTGTGGGGGGCACTCTTTCCCTTCAGCACCTTACCTTAGACATCTACTGAACAGTTTCCATCGGCTTTCCAGATGTTTACTTGACTATCCTGAGGCCGCTGCCCAAACACAAAAGTTAGCTGCTTTTATGTCTTCAACGCCAAATGCAAACGATTATTAAGGACATTTCATCACTGCTCTCTCTGTCGTTACTGAGGTCTGAATGCCATGACAAACTCCTCCCTTCCCACTCAGCTTGCTTTCTCAAGCCTTCTTCCTCTCTGGTAACCACTTGTATTTCCATCTTCTTCCTGATCTTCTCTGCCTTGACCAGCTGCATGCATTTCTGCACCAGGCTTGCACTATCCAACGATTTCCTTCCTTTCTGCATTCTTGTAAAAGCCTGACTCTGAGGTCAAACCTATTCTCCCCCTGCCACCCAAACGCAGGCGCGTCATATGATTTATCTCTATGCTTTCTGTGCCCTGTATACATGAAGTTCTGGACAAAGTCTATGGAAAGAAACACTCTAAACTACACATGCGCGGGCACACACACACACACACACACACACACACAGGAAATCAATTCTGTGACACTAATGTCACAGAAAACGGAGCAAAGCATTACCTGTCCACCAAACAGTTATCTGACCACTCTAACCAGCTCCCTTGTCCTGTTACATTGAGGGTGAGTTTGCAGTCAAGTGCAGGATGCAGAAAACTAGGGGCAGGAACTGAATTTTAGTTTTCAGGATCTACCACAAAGTCTAATATTCAGCAGACAACCTGATAGTTGAATTAATCAGCTCACAGGCACTGGCTACTGTGACGACAAAGCCAAACAGAAAGCAGGTAGCCCCAAAACTATCATCACTATGGTGATAGATAGCATCATTTTAGATAAACGTTCAATGCCAAAATCACAGTGTTATGTCCCATTTGCAGAGTATGCCTTGCCATTGGCAAACACTTTCCCAGACATTTGCTCATGCAGATCACCAGATAGCCACAGAGTTTGGCAGCAGGAATAAGAAATTTTGCTGAATTTGGAAGTAGGACAGTTGGACTCAAACCTTGTCTTCACCATTTCCTGTCAGTATGACCTTGAAAAAAAGCCCTTCAGCCTGGGGCACATCTCAGTTTCCTCCTCTGTAGAGTAGTGATAAGATCATTCTCTTCCTGCCTTACAGACTTCAGAGGATGGGGAGGGATGACGGCCTACTGTGTACCAAATCTCCTAATGTATTGCTTAATTCTCACCCCAGTCCTACAAAGCTGGGTTTCGCTTCTTCTTGCTCATAACAAGAGGAAAACTGGGATTCAAAAGTAAAATAACTTCCCCAAGGTCATCCATTGGAATTCAGCCACTTCTGCTTAACCCTTGATCTTCATAAGACAATAATGTCTTCTAAGTGAGACCGCTTCTACAGTTGCTGATACTGTTCTAAGTGCATTGGTGGAGACAAAGAGAAACAGTTGCTAGCTGAGGTCATGGAGTGTGTCGGCGACAAGGCTGGGATGAGAAGCCAGCTTTCCCAATCCCTGACCTTCTGAAGCCCTTTTCATTTAACTACACCGGCCCCAGGACTCAGGAAAAGACATGAAGAGATGCAGTGCTCATTTATTCAGACCAGCTGTTCCAAATCTATTTTAAGATGAGCACTTTGAAAATCATGGAAGGCTGGTATCAAGTGTGTCATTAAATATTCCATATTAATTGACCCTTTAGAGAATTCCCATGTGAACGGCACATGCTGTTAGCTTCCTATTATGGGAGCAGCTCAAAGGGCAAGTGTAGTTACACTTCTGCAACACATTCTTTGAAAGGACACTCAGCAGCACAAAACACAATTCTAGTATGTTTTCTCATGAGAACCAAAAACAATGACATTTTACTCATCATTCTGTCCACTAAATGTCAAAGACAAAAAAAAAAAAAAAAAAAAGGTCAAAATATAGATTTGCTTGCCCACAGCACTATGTAAAACCCGACCTCATGAGCAGTAGGGTTTGCAGGAGGGAGGGAGGACCTGCAGAATAATACCACATAATAGCTAGTAATGGGTATATGATTAATAAATATAGCTACCCCACCGAGGAGAGAGGGGACCATGTCATAGCATTCACTTAAAGCAGTACTGGTCCTGGATCCTAGGGCAATAGAGACATGCCTAACTCAGAATTAAACCATGTACTCTGGCCAAGCCGTCACAAAGCACTGTATTAACTGGCCCTCATTAATTTCCTTCATTTCCCTGTATGATTGCATTCTCTTTGCCCATCAAACACCTGCCAAAGGTCTGGCCCCACTTTACTCTGAATACTGAGATAAATCAGTATCGAATCATCCAAACTCAGCATTCGATATATGGAACCAACATAACAACTCAATATCTGACAATCATATAGTGTCATTATCAACACCGGCAGGCCAATCAGAGAACACTCCGATGAGGTGGCATCACAGACAGCAACGCAATGGGCAAGAGAAGTCCCCATTTCATTTCATGCTCAGCTGTGCCAACTGCCTTAGAGGGAGGACTCAGTTCACTATAGGTGTTCTAAGGCAAACCTTGGCTCCGCTATGAACCACTCTTAGTACACACTGCTAAGTCCAGCTTGGCCTCAGAGTGCCTGCCTCTTTGAATAAGAAAATATGTGACCAGAACCTACCTCCTCAGTAAAGCAGTGCCTCCTCCTTGGACAGGCTCCTGAGGAAGTGGTGATAATGGTTTTTATAAATACTTTTCATTATGGTGGCACACGTCTTTCATCCCAGTACTTTGGAGGCAGAGGCAGGCATATCTCTGTGAGTTCAAGGCCAGCCTGCTCTACAAAGCAAATCAAGGAAAGCCTGGGCTTGATACACAGAGAAACCTTGTCTTGGAGGAAAAAAAAAAAAAAAGCTGTTTACATCTGTTGTAGTGTGCACTGTGGCCAGCTGCAGAGCCAGGTCACTCAGGCAGGATGCTTTCTGGTTAGCTCTATGTTAGAGAATAGGAGAGCTCAAGACACGGCAGGTTCCCGTTACTTTCAAAAAAATCTACTCAGTTGTAAAGTGGAAGGATGTTATCGGCAATCAGCAATGACACCGAACGGATGGGTATCTGAGGTTTATACCAGCACAGGTAAAGCTGAATGTGTCTTATAAAATTCATGTAGTTACTTCTGAAAGAACAGTAAACAAAGAGTCATCATTTTCTACCCAGCAATGAATTTTTGCTTACTTATGTGTGACTGTTAGCTATGATTTCTTGTGTAAAGTTCCAAAGACACATTATCAGTAAATTAGTCTATGGCAGCTTCGAGCAAGTCACAGCATGGCAGGGAGATAGATTTAAAAAAAAAAAAGTTGCAAAACAATGCATGTTGCACTGCACCTTTGAAACACCAGGTTCTTGCACAAAGCAGCATGTATTCAGACACATCCTGGGAGGGCACTGAGGAAAGACCCCTGACTCAAAGGGATGCTTGACAGAATCTTCAAGCAGGTGAGAAAGAAGTCTGGAAGTAGACAAAATGGTATGCAAATTTCATACTAACATTTGAAAGCACAATTTATCCCCAAAGCATAAGAATCAGGAGTACAGTGGAGTGAGCCCTGCAAGATGGAACTGGACCAGATCATGGGTTCTAGCAAGCTCTCTAAGGATTCTGGAGTTAATCTGAGGCCAACCAGGAACTATCAAGCAATTATAAGGAAGCCTAGTAACCACTCACCTACCCCAGGTCCAAACCAGAGTGGCTCTTCATTACACTCAATGCTCATCAGCATATCTTTGTGATCTTACCATGAAAGCATACCCTGAATCAAATAAGGGAAATAGCAGGAGTGCTTGCAAATGGAAAGATGCAGAAGAGAACAAACAATGAAGGAGAGGGTGAGAGGAAGGCTGAAAGAGAAACAGTTTTGTTGGGTTTTTGTTTCTTTTTCTTCAGGACTGAACACTCACTCACAGTGCAAAAGAGAACGTACCACATATGGGTAAAGAGGCAGGGAGAGGCAGAGCTGAAGAAAGGCTTCCTCTGATTTTGTCTATGTCTTTGTAGAACAGGAAGCAAGGGCCCCAGTTAAAAAAGAAGAATGAAGGGGAAGGAAATGATAGAGGCTACATAAAAGGCAAGAAAATGTACTAAGGAGTCATTGTGTATAGTCAGAAAATAAATGACAAGAACAGTTACCAAACTATTTAGTGTCAAAACTCCTTTATATTCCTAAAAAAAAAAAAAAAAACTTGACTTTAAGATCTTTCAGCAGCTTGTGTTTGAGGGGGTTATATATCTATCAGTGTTTAATACACTCAGATTCAAAACTGAGAGATCTTTATACACAAGGACATAGTCCGCTGTGAGTTACAGCAATGGCAGCAACTTTCAGAAAACTCCAGTGCAGATATGTGAGGAAATGAGAATTTAAAAAGAGGATGCTATATTAGTATTATAAAAAGTGTTGGGCCTTAAAGAACTCATAAAAGCCTCTGCAGCTGCCTGAAGTTCCAGGGCTTTGAGAACACCAAGTTTAGATTAACAAAAACCAACACGATAGGGTAGATTACAGCACTCATGAGTTTTAGGAACCATGAGCTTCAGGTGAGAAGAATCCCTGTGGCATGGTTTTCCTCCGTCACCTTTAGCAGCTCAACTGTAGACAGGAAACAAGTAACATACTAGATTAAGCCAGGGTTGTGTTTACCCAAGGGAGCAAGATAAATAAGCGAAGCCAAGGAAGTCCTCGGAAGGGTTCTGCAGAGTGAGCTGTGTAGGAAGCAAAGCCATGACAGCGGTGAAGAGGCGGCAGAAGCAAAGAGTTCAAAAGATCACTGGATTTTAGGTATTAGTGGAATAAGCCAGAAAGAAGGGGGTAGTGACAGAGTGGGATGCTTGAAACTGAGACACCGGAGGGTAACTGGTAAGAACCGGTTCAACACTGCAAATTGAACATGATCTCCGCCAGCCACCTGGAGCCTGAAACCTCAGGCTCTGCCTAGGTCAGATCCATTCTGTCCACTTTTAGGGGTCCACAGGGCACGTCCACTGTATGTCTTAACTTCCTCCCTAGGCTTCTCTATTCCTCTCCAGCCATCTACTCAACCCCTGTTCTGGCCTCACCCTCTCCTGACCCAGCTCCACCCACACTCTTGTCCACGCCCAATATTGCCACAGCTAATCCATCCTGAGTGTTGTTAAGATTTCTACCATGTCCAGACTTCACCCAAAAAGTGACTGGAACAATGGAGGCCAATACAAGCTGCCAGTGCAAACTCAGGGTGACAAATTAACACCATGGGTGCCATGGGATGATCCAGAAAAGAGAATATGACTTGAAATACACCAAAGGTGAAAACGCAAACATGCAAAGGGGATGTTTAGATAAAAAAGAGCTAGCGAAGAAAACAGAGCAAGAATAAGAGCCATAAGAGAAACGGAAGGAGGCAGTGTGTGTATGGAAGAGTAAGGCTCACTGGGAAGGCAGTGGTCAAAGGGCCTGTCCATTGAGTGTCTTAACTACTTCCCTAGGCTTCTACTCCCCCCCCCCAGCCATCTATTCACCCCCTTGTTCTGGCCTCACCCTTTCCTGACCCAGCCACAGAATTTATGAATATGATGAAAGTAGGGAAGATCTAGTAATCCATACATTGGATAAATCTCATTTACATGACAATTTCTCCCTCTGCACACACACACAAAATAGAAATGAAAGGACTCTCAGTGTCCTCACCCCATGACATCCATGGGACTGTACTTTACAGAGGAAGCTTCAGGTCCTATGAAACCCTAGCATGCCACCAACTAGGCCATTAGAACAAATGTTTATGCTAAGTGTGCTGCAGGAAAAGGCGACGCTCAGCATAGACTTTACAATAACAAAGGCAGATGATTCAAAAAAACATTATAAAAAAAATTTTAAAGGTAACTGACTTCTGGGAAGATGAAATAGTGATATTATTCTCATTATTCTAAGTGAACCAGAAATGCAACCAAGACACCACTGTTTTTGGACACTGAGAGCTTTTTGTCCCTCCATTTTCTTAAACCTAATAATATATACACACCACCACTTTATGTTGGAGACACACACAGCAATGCCTGAAGTAATACAATTAGAGGGTTTTTTAATGTGTGGTTATGTACAATAGAAATAAAGTTCTCTTTATGTAACTCTTAAAAGACAGTAACATAGAAATGAAACTAGGTGTTAGTGGGTTGGAAGGTAGCCCTGGGTACAACAGTCGCTCATTTTTTTTTTTAATTTTAAACAAATGCCACACCATTAATTCTCTGCTTACATGACAATATTATGTAGAAAAATGTGGAAAGCAGTAACATTTGTGTTGAAATGGTATTCAGAAGAAAAGCCTTTAGGCACATAGTTAATTAATATTATTTATGTTTGCTCACAGGCAAGTACTGTTTCACACATATAAAATAAACCCTATATACTAAGAAAATAACTTCCTTTTTAACCCTTTTCCCCCTACTAGCTACTACCTCAACTTCCTATCCTCTTTTAAACAAAACTAACCTCAAAGAAACGTTTACACCTACCATCCCATCCTCTCCTAATTTCTCTTCTCCTCCATTATGGTGTTTGCCTTCCAGACTATCAAATTTCTCTTCTGTGAAGGTCACCAAGGAACTTTAGACCATGTAAATCAATATGATCCTTGATCCATCAGCAGCATTTGACACATCAGATCACTTTTTTCTCCAAGCACTTTATTCTCTTCTTAGAACCCAGTTCTGTGGGTTACTTCCTAACCCAAGGTCATCCTCTCAGTTCTCCTCCTGAACCTCCATGACAGATGCATCTCTTATGCTCACTCAGACTTTGTCTGTTCTTTCACCACTACTCAGTAGATACTATCATCCAACTCATTATTTCAAATGTCACCTACACTTTGCCGGCTGCAAACTTTTCATCCACCTCTTCCATTTCTCCAATGACCTGCTCAATCTCTTCCTCTGATTGGCTACTGGGCATTTAAGTATGACAGCTTCTGGTCTTCCTCCATTTCTTCAACATATCCAAAAACTATTTATCTCTAGATTTCTCTGTCTCTGAAAACAGCAGCTCTATCATCCCAGCAGCTCAGGCCAGACTCTGCGACTCATCCTTGGTTCCCTCCCACCTTCTTCTCTTACCTCTCAGCTAAGCACACCAGTGTAGCCAGCTGGTCTCTACCCTCAAAATGCATACAGAACTCTATTATTTCACCATCTGCTGCTCCTGTTCTGCTCATGGCTGCCAGACCTTTTGTCTGAATGGCAGCCCTGGCCCAACTCTTCCATCCCTGCAAAACAGTAGCCAGAGTGACCTTGCTAGAAAAGATAAGTTAGGTCACATCATGACTTCACTGAGACCATCGTGTGGAGTCCCATTTCACTCAGGGTGAAAGTCAAAAGTCAATATAAGGACCCACGAGAACCCATTGTCTCCCCCAAACTCATCCCATTCTATCCCACCATCACTCTCCTTTAGCTACACTGGCCTTTCTGCTATTCTAGTGTGCCTAGTGCTAACTGCCTCTGGGCCTTCCCACTTGTTGAGAAAATTCTTTTGTTTTGGTTTTTGGTTGGTTGGTTGGTTGGTTGGTTGGTTGGTTGGTTGGTTGGTTTGGTTTGGTTTCAGACATCTACATTCCTGCATTGCCTGGCTCCCTTCAGATTTCTGCCTAATTATTACCTCCTCAAAGAAGGCTCTCTTACATAACCTGCCTTTTCTAAAATGACATTCCTCTCTGTTCTCTTACCTGGCTTCAGCTGTTCTCACCGCACATTCTATCACATAATCATCGATTTCTTTATGGTCTGTCTCCTCCATCACCACGTGCGTCTCATTAATGCAACAGCTCTGTGGCATCTGTTTGGCACTTTAAGCCATGTAAGAACAAATAATCACTTATTGAAGGAACTCTGCAAGAATGAACAATCCATCTTAAGACAATGCAAAGTTTATCCAGGCTGTATATAATGGTCATAATATGAATACCATTCTAGGACACAGAGTGGCCCAAATAAATAAAATGATACTATTAAAATAATCTCATCAATCACAAAACTCTGATTAGTTTTATACATTGATGGAGACCTTCTTAGCCACTAAAAATGCCATCAAGTCGATGAGCCCATCCCATTTTTGCAAGAGCATGATGATCAATAGAGTTCCTCAATGAACCACTAATGCGCATTATGCCCTGACCATAACATTGTTTGTTATGGTTTATTTGAAAAATAAATTGTTTATTTGAAAAATAAATCTGTTTAATATATATAGACACAAAAGTATTGAATTTTCAATGGTCAAAGATCAATTTAACTTTAATCTTTATAATAAACTGTGTTAAATGTAAAACAAATGTGACATTTATCTTTTTTGTTTTGTTTTAGCCAAGGCTGGCCTTGAACTTACTTCATAGCTAAGGATGACTTTGATATCCTGGTCCCTTCTGCCTGCATTTCCTAAGTGCCAAGTGCTATAACAACAGGCATGTTCTGCCACAGCCATGTAGAATCCTTAAGCCATTATGAATAGGAACAAAATCTACATTACTATTTCCTAAGTATTTGTTTCTTAATTAAAAATCATCATCTTATAAAGTTGGTGAGACCAGAAAAATGCTGTGGTCCACAGGTACAATAACAACGAGCAAGAGAGGTGTGAGCCATTTCTGTTTTCATTTTGAAGAAGACTAGCTTAGCTTATGAATACTGCAAGATTCAAACCTATAACAGAACAATGATTGTTTGCAGTGTTATTTGTGTTTTAATGCAAACAAGGCAGAAGGCTGACAAAGAGGGAATGAAATAACATCCGACAAACTAGAATAAACACCCTCATTAAAAGGGGCTACTAATTTTATAGTCTATTTGGGAAAAGTACATACATACACACACAGAGACAGAGGCAGTAGGCAAAACAACAAAGTCCCCTTTGTTGGCATTTGTCAAAACATTTTCAGAATACCCAAAACTCCCCATTACGACGTTCTGAGTTATCTCCTCCTATGGAAGATCACGTGTCATAAGGAATTAGTATATTTCAAATTAACATCCCCATCAGAAGTCAGGTATAGAAGTAGTGACTCTTGGAAATAACAACAACAAAAGCCTACAAGTACTAGGAATAGCATCTGTAACTTCCAAAGAGCAAGTTCTGCTGGGGTACAGGTCACTATTAGCAAAGCACAGTTTGCAGCTGGACGTGTAAACAGAGGAAAAGATGGTTCTATAAAAGGTAGTTTATGTAACTTAGGGGAGAAAGACAAACAAACCCTTCCTAAAGAGATGGGGACCTGGAGGGAATCAGGAAGTGTGAAAGAGTAGATGCTTAGGGGGAAAAAATAGGAATGCCCTCAGCACAGGAGACACCAAATACACTAAGGCTTTAGCTTCTTCTTTACACACCATGAGGACAGCTGACAGCGTAGGAACCCCATAACTAGGAACAATCAGAGCCTTCCTCAAGAAAGTTACATGAGGCAGAAATACTTGCACAAAGAAACTTGTAGATCTTTTAGTTATATCTTAATACCCATATTAATATGACAATAGCAGAAATAACACTTTAGGTAATTTTGCTAATACTGAACATTTACTAAGTATACAGTATGTGCTGAGTACTGTAGGCATGTTAAATAGGTCACCTTGTTTCACAAAAGCATTTGCTAAGCCTCATTTAATGATATAATGACAACGTGTATTATGCAAATGAATATAGCTAGCTCTCAGCTCTCAACCTCTCTGCAGTGGAGCCAAGAATCAGTAAGGAAACAAAATCAGGTACTAGCCTTCCAGGACCATGGCTGAGAAGAAGTCTTCTCTCCGAGTTCATCACAAGAGAAATAGCAGCATTTGCAACCTTTCTGGCTTTCACTCAGAGACGGGCTGTTTTTAAAACTCAAAATAAAAATCTAAAGAGTCATTTCACTGCTCTACTTACCTCATTACAACCTGGTGGTTTATTGATACCAGTGTAATAATTCCTGGAGGGCAAGTATGTTGGTATGTTCACTGTGGCCTCAATATGGAACAGAACTCTTAGAGAATCTTGCCTACTCCGCTTCATTAATAATGCTGATAATGATCCTCGTGATCAAGTGGATTACATTATAGATAACACAGTTTAAGAGAAGAAAGAGGAAAACATCATTGTCAAGACTCCATCCATTGTTAGCAGTCAAATAAAGGTTTGAGGGTCAAAGAACACCCAGCTGTCCAAAAGAAAAAAAGGAAAAGAAGGGAAAGGAAAGAAGGAAGGAAGGAAGGAAGGAAGGAAGGAAGGAAGGAAGGAAGGAAGGAAGGAAGGAAAGAGGGAGGGAGGGAGGGAAGGAAAGAAGGAAGGAAGGAAGGCAAAAAGGAAGGAGGGAAGGAAGGAAGGATGGATGGAAGGAAGGAAGGAAGGAGCAAGCTTGATAATTAAGGACAACTTTAATGAGTAACTGCTGGAAATTCCAAACACTGAACTTTGGGGTGATGTGTGCGCAGCACATGGTGTCAAGGCACCTGAATCCACCCTGTTGCTGGTCAAGTGGAGTTGGGGCTCTAGGAACTGGCTCCTGTGTACCGCATGACCTTGTTCCTAAGAGCAGCTCTGACAGTATGGAAACAACTACTCAACGCCTCCACAATATATCTGTAGCTGCCACAATTGTGGAAGAGTACACAGAATTCGCAATCACGCACCATTCAGGTTTGTAAGAAAGTCTAAAAGAATTAATCCTTACTGGCTCACCACGTATATGTCTGCTTTTTTCTCGGGGATTGCTTACCAACAGGTTGAAGTCAGGGGATGAAGAATTTGAAGCGAGGCGCAACCCTGATGAAAAGCTGACAACCAGAGCCGAGTGTGGGTGTTCCTGCTTTAAATATGAGACTATTAAACGGCAGAGGGTCGTGTCCTTCTGCAAGGACACAGCTCTGGGTAAGTGGCTGAGGCTCTGCATCATACAGGGCTAGGGCTAAAATGTGTCATTAGAAGGGCTCTTTCCCTTTTAGGTGCAAAGGTTTCTTTTTCTCTTTCCTTTCTTCCTTGCTTTCTTTATTTTGTGAAAGAGAAAACAGAAGTTCTGAGTTGCGTTCACATCCTCTGAACAGAAACTTTCCGACAGGACCAAAAGAGCAGCCCTGCACTGCAAGGTGACTTTCGAGCTGCCTCTGAGGAACCCAGTGCCTTCTAGGCCTTCCAGGGCTGCATTTTAACCAAAAGCCCCAAAGAGGTAGCTCCAAGCAAGGCTAAGGCCACGGGAGTCCCGTGCCCCCATGCTACCTGAGCACCAGACCCAATGAACGAAAGCAGAATCTCCAGCGAAACTTCTCACTTCCTGTCACTGCTGAGGGGGGCTGGACTGGCTCCTCCGCTCACGTTTTCAGAGAAGCTGTAAACACAACCTTTCTGCTTGCCAGCTGGCCACTGGGGCAGGTTGGGCGGGGGGGGGGGGGGGGGGGGGGGGGGGGGGCTGGTGGCGGGGCTTTCTGAAGCATCTCTGTGTCCCGCTCCTCTCTCTGACTCTGACCAGGATCACTTCGGTACAGATAACGGTACCAAACGCCCTCCACTTCCTAGAGTCCTCATGTATGGCACGGTTCCTCTTTCCAGAACGTGGGGATCAAATGTAAAACAAAAAAACAAGTCAAAGCAAAATCACTCCATCACTTCATTTCATCCTTTCTCATCATTATTTTAGAGGCTGATCGCTCTTTGTTAACACACACTCACACACACACACACACACACACACACACACACACGCTCACTCACGGGAGGGGGGAGGGGCAGAAAGGTGAAACGCGCTGTAAGAGAACTTATTTCTTCCCGCCTCCCAGAAACCATTAGGATTCCACACACCCTCTCCGGGCGCAAGGCTTCAGTGTTCGGCTGAGAAGCTAAACCGTTTCAAGGCAAGTAAGGAAAAGCCCCCAGGCTGAGAGCCGAGAGGCAGGGCAAGCTGAGCGCACCTAGATGTTTGCATTTACACAAAGAAATTATCCGGATGATTAATGGGAGCCTGGGACGCTCTGGCGACGGGGTCGCGGGCTGGCCTCCATACCTGGGACATCTGAGGCCTCAGGTTGATCTCCTTCAGGTTGATGGAGTGTGCCCGCAGGTTGTTAAGCAGCTGGCAGAGCAGGACTCCATCGCGGAGGGTCTGCGCCAGGTCGAACACCTGCGCCGAGTCCCAGGTCACCCGATGGTTGGCGGGGAGCACTTTGCAGTGGATGAGCCACTGAGCGCACTGCTTCCACGGCTCCATGCCCGACGGCTCTGGGACCCGGCCCGGCAGGGACGGGCGGCGACGCCGAGGTGGCCGCCGCGGAGCTTCAGCGCCGCGCCGACGCCAGTCGCCGGGGCCCCTCGGTGGCCCCGCTTCTCCGGAGCGGGCGCCGCTGCCGGCGGCTCCGGGGCGCCGCGTGGGACTCGCCTCGGGTCCCCGCCCGGATGCGCCGCGGCCGGGCCGCCGCTGCAGCAGCGAGGGCTGCGCGCTCTCCGTGCGCCCCGGCCGGGTCGGCGGCGGACTGGCTTCCGACTCGCGAGCCCGGCGCCCCGCGACTGAGCATGCCCAGCGCGCCGGGCTGCTCTGTGCGCTCCCCGAGTCCCCGGACGCGCGGGTGCGAGCGCGCCCGCTGCCCTGGCTGGGGGTCGGGGCCGAGGGCGGGGCGGCTGGGGGAGGAGCGGGCCGAGCGGGGGCGGCGGCCACAAAGGGGATCCCGGCGCCCCCGCCCCGCCCGCCAACCCTCGGATGCGCCGGGCGCTGGCTTGCACAACCCGGGGCGTCCAGGGATCAGCCCATCGCCGCGGCTTGCTAGGATGTGAGGCTGAACACAGAGTTACACCGGGGTGGGGTGTCCCCCGGGACACCCTACGCAACGAACGCGATTTAAATTAAGAGGCTCAACTGGGACACGGGGATCCTAGAGAAGTGAGCTGTTCGCTCCGCGCGTCTGGAGAACACAACAGAGAAAGTTTGCGATCGGGGCCCCTCGTTCCGCCTCCTCCGGGTCCACCCTCAGCCCCTTCCTCCAAGTGAGTTACTTCTGAGGATGTTTTGACATCCGAAAAGTGTGTGGGGTGGGGACAGCCGCAGCCTCCAGCCTGTGTGTAGGGAGGTGGTTTTCACATATCGCTCCGGCTCTGAACTGTTCACTCACGCAGCCCTGCGCCTTCTGCTGAGCCTCTAAAACCTGCCTGAGAAAAACAGGCCGGTGACACGGAGGTGATGAACGCGCATGCGTGGGTCACTTGCCACCAGGTTTGAGCTCAGATTGCTTCAGCGCTGAGAGACTCCAGGTCAGGATATTCGGAGAAGGCCTTGGAAAGTGGCCCCCCCAACACCACCACTTCAACTCTGCGTCCCTCTGTCCACAGGGACACAAGGCAGCCCCTGTCTTTTTAGTTCCCGCTGCCCTTCGAAGCCGGTGCTTAATTTATTTGTAGCAAGATTTTACCACGCTGAACTCTGACAGCTCCCTGTAAATGCAGTTCTTCACCACTATACGTAATCCAGTTTGGTGTGTGTGTGTGTGTGTGTGTGTGTGTGTAGTTTCATTAGATATTTGTAGCTCAAGTTTTATATTGTGGATCATCTTGATTTTATAAGTAACACAAAACTGTAACTTAAAAAAAAATACTTGCTCTGTTGGGTTATTTTCTGCGTGACTATTACCAGCATAGCCTGCTGTATACACAGCCAGCCTTAAACAATAAATCAGCCTGAGGATTTCCTTTCCTCGCATGCATCCGTCCCCAGGAACTTCCTCTGTGCTCACTGTGAGTCCATCAATAGCACAATGTTTCCTAGACCACAATAGGTTTGAAAGCTTGAAACTATAGAAGTACCAAACCTTAGCAATACTGTGACACCATAACTGTAGAGTGCATGGCAGGCATAAAGATTATCAACAGTAATGTTCTAATAAAACAAAATATTATAATCATATATTGTAGTAGAAGTTATAGAAACATATGGGCTTTTGCTTTCTAGAATTTTCCATGTGGTAGTTTTGATTGGCTGTTGGCTGCCACTTTAAAAAAGTCAGAATGCAAAACCATCCAGAAGAGGCAAGTACTGTAGGCCTAGGCCGTGCTACAAATACATTTTAGCAAACAAAATACACCTGGCTATTAAAACATGATCCTGCATAAAAGAGAAATGGCACTTGAAAAAAATTACAATGAAAAATAGGCAAAGTCAAAATACCCATCCCTTTTTAGCATCAGATCACCCTTGAACACTGTTAAAAATTTCCAAAACCTAGATCATATGTACCATGCCGGCAAACAAACCTGAATTTAGAATCTCTGTGAAGCTGCTTTCGGACAACCCTGGGCAACTTCTATTCCGCTAACATTCATTTTCCACACCTATAAAATGGGTAAAATGGCCCTTGCCCCATTGGGTTGTCAAGATCAAATGATTCCATGCCTTGCTATATGGAATGAATTGTGTAGACAGGAGTATCATGCGGACCTTGTAAGATTCTCAGGCACTCTCCAGACTGCATGAATAAGACCCCGAACTGTAACAGGATCCCCTGGTAACATATGTATTCCCATCAAAAGCTGGAAGGCCTTGACAGAAGGAGGGGAGTTTGTGGTGCCTGTCTCAGGAAGAGCTTCATAAACACCGCTCATGCCCCTGTGCATGCACAAAAAAAAAAAAAAAAAAAAAAAAAGGCAGCAAAGACCAAATAAATCCTTTTACTTTTAGGGTTTTTTTTAATGTATCACAGTTAACATATAAAATATTACTTCAGAGCATAATACTCAAATATTAATCCAGAACGTGTCTAGAAGGGCAGGGGAGGTAGCTGGAGATCTACATGGGGAATGAGGAGGAGTTGCGGGCCTCTTCAGCTAAGTGAGGAGCTAAATGGCAAGAGGTGGTAGTGAGTGTCTGAAACCGGGGCAACAGCAATCGGGACCGGGAAGGACGGCTCAGTGGTAGAGGCCCTGCTTCAGATGTGCAAAGCCCTGCACTTCACGCACACACACCTGAGCTGCGTTCTCCTTTTAAAATTCAATCTCTCACAGTGATTTGGAAGACACTGGCAACTGTTTCTTATATCCAGATATAGAAATTTGGGTTTTGGTCCTACTGTGAAAGAGCACCAAAATGGTCCCTTATTGGCATATGAGGAAGGGGGACACTCCATCACTTTCTCACTGCCCACTGGGTCAAGGCCTCTACAGGAAACTTTATACACATTATCTGCAACAAGATGCAGCGCCCTCCCCAAGACACCTTATTGATGAAGACAAGGCCCAACAGATCAAAGGTGCTAAGCACTTTTGCTCCTATTACAGATTTAAGGAAGGCCAGGTCGCACACCTCCGTCTGCACTGTTTCTCTTCAGAGGTGCAGCGCCCCACTTGGAGACGTCTACTGACTTAGATGTATCTCCCTCTAGTAGACTACGCCAGTGGAAACGCTCGTCTTCAAGTTCTCAGAGCTAGCCTGGGTGCTTCTTGGTGCTTGTTGCACCGTGGACTCTCAATAAACGTCAGCCGCTTAGCTCCGTGAACGAAAGGATCACGTTACCCCCTCTGCTCTCTCTCGTACACCTCTCTCCTTACAACACTCTGCCTTCCCCGTTGTGAAAACATCAGGAATGAAACAAGCACATCAGCGTTCTTTGTGCAAAACACATGGAATTGAACTTTTCCTTTCCCTCCAGGACTTTGAGGGTGTGGAGGGTGAGGAGGCTATTTTCTGCTTCTTTCTTGTAGTGTTATGCTTCTTTGGCCATGCTTTACTACTAAAGTATGAAAGCAAGCAGATAGGTGGGACCCTGAGCATCAGAAAAGGCAGCAGGTGATGGATATTATGTGCTGAGCCCCCTTTCTATGCTCTAAATCTCAGGACAATCGGGAAAACGGTTACGTTGGTTAGTTCTCCCATCGCTGTGACAAAACACCTGACAGGAAGCAGTTTTAGAAATGGGAAGGTTCTTCTCCAATGCACAGTTCGAGATGTAGTTTGCCACAGAGGGGGAAGGCAAGAGCTAGAAGCCAGCTAGTCACTTTTCAATCCATAGTCAGGAAGTTGGGTGTGAACAGGAAGTGGGCCCAGGCTGGAAAACTGCAAGGCCGTCCTCTGTTGACTCACTTCCTCTAGCAAGGACTTCCTAAAAATGTCTATAACCTTCCCAAGCAGTGCCACTAGCTGGGAACTAAAGGTTGAAATACATGAACCTATGGGGGGGGGGGGGGGAGGGTTTATATTATATTTAAACCATAACATTTTCTAGTGGGCCTCCAAAAGCTCATGACCATCTCATGGTGGAAAATGCAGTCATTCCAACTTCCAAAATCATCATGTTCTTTAACATCCTCAACACTCTTCTCACGTTCAAATTCTCTTCTGAGGCTCCAGACAATCTCTTAATTGTGAGGCCTTGTAAAACCGAAAAGCAAGTTACATACTTCCAACATATAAGATGCAGGGAAACATTCCCTGGTAACGTAAAGGTAAGAACGATGGCCCAGCAAATAATAACTGGAAAAAAGGACGAATGAAATTCAACAATGAAAAACCAAATTTTGCAGCTCCACGTCCAGCATCTAGGGTTAAAGATAGCATTGTCTGGGATTCTTCGAATGATTTGGGCAGCCCTGTCCCTCATGGTCTTCACCTCTAGCACGTATAGCCTCTCTCTTTAGTCAGCTCCACCACATGCCTGCAAGCCTCCTTAACATACGTTCTGGCATCGCCAACATTCTAAGGCCTCTAATGCAATGCAACAGCTTTCATGCAGTGGCCTATCAGGGCACCTTGTAAGGAAGGACTTGGACCCTGTCACACATTTTCTGGCCTGGAAAGTGATCTATAATCATGATCAAGATTCCATGACCCCTCACTCACTCTGCATCTTTCACGTCTACAAAACAATTATCATGCAGACAACGCTACCAAATTCTGCTGTTCACTTGAGATGGTGCCTGGCCCCATTAGACCACAACTGTGTACTGACTGTGAAGAAATGCGTTCCTGGGATATTTCCCTTTGAACCTATGTTCGGTGGCATTCCCGGCTTATGCCCTTTCTCTTCTCTCTCTTTGTGTACAAGATGGATCATCACCTCTGATGTTGATGAGATGTGAAAGTTGCATCTTGCCTCGGGAAACCACTCCTGTTGTCCAGAGCACCGCTTTTTCTCGTTCGTGGAGCTGACCTCTTTAACAATCACTGAGGCTATGTCATCTCCACTCCCAAAATTTCAACCTTTTTCATAATCCTTTTATCACAAAACTCCACGTTTTTCTTTTCTTTTCTTTTTTTTTTTTTTTTGATCTGTTATTTGCTCTTTCACTGTGGACCCGAATGAAAACAGTAAGCAATAATCCAATAGAGCCTAAATACGATCTTATCTTGAAATTTTCTTTATCAAGCAAACTACTCAATTATGTTTTGTTGGCATACTTTAAAAACAAAACTCTTTTATTTACATTTTTTAATCTCTTTCTCCCTACTTCACCCCAATCCATTCCAACACCCCAACACCAGGTAGGAGAGAGAAAGGGTTAGTGAGTGGGAGAGGGAGCACAGTTCTCTTAGTTGCTTCCTGCTGGTTAGGATCCTCTGGTTCCTTGGAGCCAGTCCAATCCTCCTTTCAGGAGATCTCCAACTTCTTGTCTCACTGCATCAACAGCAAGAGGAGCCGCAACAGGGAAGCAACAGCAGCCTTGTTCTTTCTGGGGCCACCCCAACACTCTCTGAGCTCTGGCATTAATTCTCTCTCCAGAGTCCTCAGATTTAAACTATCTGAGGAGCAAAACGCTCCTCTCAGAGCCCACATGAGGCAAATAGTTTGCTACTGTGGACTATCTAAATCAGTCCCACATCCCACACCTGGGATTAAAACAAAAACATGTTCATATCCACAACAGTGTTTAAATCTAACCTCACTCCACTTCTCAAGATGTGGGCAAATTCGGTAAGGTTTTTTGCCAGAATACCACATGAATGGCCCTTAGCCATCATTCCTGATACAGTCCTTGTTCCCTCCTGAAACCTCTGCTTGCATTTCTTTCAGTATTCTAGTCTTCCGAGTTCCCACCATAGTGGTCCACTAAGCTCTGCATACAGCATGTGAGGACTTTTCTAAGCCATCCCAAACTCTTCAGATGCTCTCCGCAAACGAGTTCTAAAGGCCTAAGAACCCATGGTAAGGTTTATCATAGAAGTATTAGTTTCTTTTCTCTTTGCTGGCACAAAATACCTGTCAAGAAGTGATTTCAGGAAAGAAGGGTTTGCTCTGGCTCCCTCTTCAAGCAGATGCAGTCCACTGTGGCAGGAGAGGCATGATGGCAGGAGCTGGGAGCCTGCTGGCCACACTATGCTCCACAGTAAAGAAGATATGTGTGAAAAGGAAGGGGAGACAGACTATAAAACCTCAGATCTCACCCTTACTTAGAACCTCTAGCAAGAGTCCACAAAGTAATGGTTCCACAGCCTTCCTAAATACTACCACCAGCTGGGAGTTGAGTATTCAAACATGTGAGTTCATGGAGACATTTCTCATTCAAACCATAACAGTAGTGACTGAAGAAGCCCCTTGGTTGTACACCGGGGCTTAAAGTATGTAAAGACTGTGACAAAGGATGTTAGAGCCGTGTGAATCCATTGCTGGCCACATCTTTATTGCTGCCCAGTTTTTATTTTCTCTCTCTTTCAACTCTCCAGTTTACAAAAACATCCAAATCCATCTCCTGAGATTACAAAACCCTTATTTTACAGTTCTCCATGTTTTGCGTGTTTCTTATCACTAGAGAAGTAGGACATGGTTATTATATAGCATATCATGGGATAAGTAAACGTCTGAAGGAACCACAGATGCAGGGATGTATTATAAGCTTCAGATTGAAATCAAGATGTTGGCCTTCTGGGGCAATGTTCTTCAACCACAATCAAATGTGTATGTTTTCACATTAACAGAAGGATGTGGGCTTTATTTATTTATTTATTTATTTGTTTTTGAAAATTCTGTACTGACTCTAAAATAAAACCCAGAAGACTATTGTGATATAGGGTGATGCTGGAATTGGATTACTACTGTGGATCCTTTAAGCAATGTGTCCCGGTCAGTGTGTATCTACAAAAAGTAAGTTCAACTGATGCAGCATCTCGATGGAGTCATGGGAATTTCCTGACCCATCGGTGTCTGGATAGTAATAGTATCAGCTATAACAAAATGGCAGTATTTTTTAATTTAAAGTGACATTTGACATCTAACAAAGGCAATTTTCTTGGGGTATATTATGACACAAGTAACCTCCAAACAAGAGCTTTGAAAGGAAGATGAGAACATGACTATGATTCTATATGTGTTGCGAGGGATGAACTCATAAAACACCAGCTGGACTAGCTGATGTTCAAGTAATTGATGCAATTGTTCTCCCTCCCTTCACAGTGGAAAGAGGTGGGAAGAAAATGTTTCTCTCACCAAGGAAATTGGGGCTCATCTGGGCCCCTTTTCTTATGCTGCAACCCTCAAGCTGTAGCTATATATTAGTACACTGTCTACATTAGGAATGATATGCATATACATTACATTTTAAATATGGCTGAAGGGGACTGAGCTTACAAGAAGCAGCTTTGTGCATCCAATCAGCAGCTAAGGGTCTTGATAAACCTTATCAAATATTTACATTTTATTTGCATCTTGGTAAAAACAAATTACCAAATAGAGCGCCCTTCACATTGAGATGGTGAATATAATATTAAAATCTGATGAAAAGCAACTTTAACAGGAAGTTCTTGGTGCCTTTGTTTCTACAAAAGCTAGTACATATTGCAACTATTACTTTGCTTTTTGTAGAATTGTCTCTTTAAATGTCTGATGCTACAACTGCCACATCTCTTCCGATCGCCAAATACTTCCTCCCTGAAGTCCCTGGAAGAAGATTGCAACATCTAGTAGAAGATGGGTAAGTGCATGGATGGATGCACCTATGTATTTATGTATACGCATAGATGGATGGGTGGACAGATGGATGGATGGAAGGATGGATGGAAGGATGGATGGAAGGATGGATGGATGGACAGTTGAATGGATAGATAGATGAATGAATAGGTGGTTGGTTGGATGGATGGATGGATAGATGGATGGATGGGTGAAAATATGAGATGAACAAAGATATAAAGTGTGGGAATATAATAATGCTGAGGGGAAAGAAATTCCACTTACTCTTTCTACATGTTACTGTAATGGTGGGCTTTTCCACTGGTGCCCCAGTTCCAAAAATAGAAATTCTGATACTTTGTTATTTATTAATATATGCATAGCCCATAAGCTTTGGGTAATTTCCCAATTAGCTCATAACTTATTTTAACCATTTATTCTGTTCTTTGTGTGCCACATGACTGGTTACCTCTCCTCAGTGTCATGTGTCTGTCTTCCTCAGAGTCCAAACCTCCCTCTGACTCTATCCCAGAGTTCATCTCTCTCTGATAGAACTCCAACCTCCTATTTCCTGCCTCAGCTAATAGGCCATCAGCTCTTTATTGACAGGTGATGTTTCCATACGGTAGATGAAAGATTCTCTCTATACATGTTACCCGCATTTATTCTGGCCACTTACAATGTTCTTGGCAAAAAAATAAAGTGATACTATAAAACTAATTGGCTTTATCTTTGTGAAGCTAGTTCAGAAGTAGGAAATCCCTGTATGCCATCTCCATTTTAAAAATGTCTTCATTTCTGTAACCTCAACTGCTAAAATACATGATGACACAGTAATGGTTAGATTCATTACTCATGTCTGATGTTCAAAAATGATCACTGTAGCAGGTATTCATGGAGTGTATTGCAATCACTGGCAACTATTGACCTGAAGCTTTATGTGTCGTGTTTCATTTGATTTTCTGAAGCTCTCTGCAGTAATGGCATTATGGGGTTTATTTTTCAGTTGAGAAAGCTAAGGATAAGAAAGCTCAGCTATCTTCTCTGAATAAAGGCGGCTGATAAGGAGCAGAGCCAGCCTCCCGAAACTAAGATCCTAACATTTAACCAGGATGCCACTCTGCCTCCTTGAGGATTTAGGGCACAGACCCATTCAGAAGACACTATAAGCAAACCGGTAAGATGGTTGGGGAGGGCACTGTTTGCTTGTTTCGCTTATTAGAAAGCCTTCACTGTCCTTGTTCAATTCACGGTTATAAAAGAGCACATCGTATGATGGGAGGTAGCTCGGTGTTGAGCACTTGCCTGGCATGTGGGAGACCTTGGCTTTGCCCCAGCACTGCAAAAGCAAACAAAAAGAGCAGAGAGAAACCTTTTGAATAGAATCATCATGCAAACATCTTCTGTTGGCTGCCTTGTAAAATCACACGCTAGAGCCAAAAGTGATGGTGAGTGCCAGAAGCCACAGACTGGAGAGGGCGAGGCAGGGTTGAGTCCAAGAGTTTGGGACCACGGTTGGAATTATAGCAAGAACCCTTCTTCATTTAAAAAACTACATTTGGGGGGCTAAGAGAGCACAGTTCAGTAGCAGAGTGCTTGCCTAGCATTGCATAGGGCTCTGGGTTCAGTTCCAGCACCTCTACTATGGGCTTTACCACAGCCTCCCTTTCCATTTCTTAAATTATTTTTCAGGTTGGCGTATAAAGTACTAAGTGGATTTCATCATCGTATCTTTGTAAGTTTGCGTCTTTACATTTTGTTCTTATTCATCCCCTGTCCCTGCTGTCCTCCCGTGTGCTTGCACCCAACTGAGCTTGTCTGCTTCCCCCGCCAGTTAGTTCTCCCGCTTTTGCTTTAACAAGACAATTTAAGTGTGTATGTACTCATTAATAAAGAGTAGTTTTAAATTTTATTATTATAGGTGAACTCTTCCCTTCTTTCTTTGCAAGCATTAGGAAACTTTAGATGCTTTCTTAAAATTTCTTTAAGCATGCTGTTTATACTTTTCCCGGTAGCCCTTTGGTTATGCCCTGCCGAGTCTGAGGCCGATTATGGTTTTGAAACACTGTCGTCTCCTTCGATGACCAGAATAATGACAACACAGGAGTAATTCAATGCAGATCGGTGAGCTTTTCTAGGAACAAATGTGAGAAAGCTACAAAGCACCGGGAATGGAAACGGAATGCATGTGTGTACACACATACACACACACACACACACACACACACACACACGTATGTGCACACATTCACACACTCACGCTCACACATGCACACAAAGACTCACACCACAGGCACTCATACATTTCTGTTGACTGCACGCTCCAATTGTAATCTGTGTACTAGATTACCTGGAAAGTCATGCACTTTTGGTTTTTAATCTTACATATAAGATAGAAGAGGAACATTTCCTGACTGCTCTGAGGTAATGCTCTGTCCAGCCAGAAGGAAAAACTGTCCCCTCTTCTGCTTCAATCCCTGTGTTGTGCTTCAGATGGAAGGTCTAAGCTGTTCTTGCAAAAGTCTCCAAGATTCAGGAAGCAGCTCATGTGTTCAGCAATCTTTCTTTTTCTTCTTTCTGACATATCACAGGAGCTAAAAGCCAGATCTATGTAAATCAGAGTAAAACACCACAGTATAAGGAAGAAGGATAAGTCTGGAGATGATCACTCTAAAACATAATAACAATTCAAATTATTTTAAGTGGAGAATAAAACAGAATTGGCAGACATAAAGAAAATGATTCTTCATTGTTTGATTGTTTGTGGTTCTGAGGTTGAACTGAAGGCCTCGCACATACTATTTAAGTGCTCTGTACTGACATCTACACCTCTCCCTGACACTTTAATTTAAATACTTAAAATTCTGTACAATATAGGAAAGATAATCCTTCAAGATGAGGGAATTATTGTCCCTTATACCTCCCAGCTGTCTCTATATATAATTTGATTACCTTACTTTGAATATTTCTAGTATCTTCTAGAGTATGGAAACACCCCTTTATGTTTTGTGTGTGGTTATGAGTGAAAAGTAAAACAGAAGCTGGGCATGGTGGTGTGTGCCTATAATCCTAGCACCCGGGGAGGCAGAGACAGGCACATCTCTGTGAGTTCAAGGCCAGCCTGCTCTATAAATAGAGTCCAGGACAGCCAAGGCTTCTCAGAGAGACTCTGTCTTGGAATATTAAAAAAAAAAAAAAAGGAAAAATAAAAGAGAAAAACGGAATTCTATGTCGATTATTTGTGAAAATCTACCAGTGCAAGATGGCATATGGAAAACAGTACAAATTAGGCACTCTAGACATTTCTCTGTTGTGGCATTTATTTTTATTCTTAGTGCCAATTGATTATGGCTGCTGAAACTAGATTCAGCTTAGGAGAAAACATTGGGCTGGAATTACTGGTAAACAGGCAGAGCACTTTCTGCATGAGGTCAGCTACAGGCCAGTCAATGAAAACTGTCATCTTTTAGAACCCTGACATGTCCAAATCATGTTCCTTTCCCTCTGTCTACTTTGTCACTGTAAAGGCCACATATAAGGAATAACTTTTGTGCTGGCCACAAGTAATGTTACAGTCATGAAATTTGACGATGTTAAAAAAAAAAAGTGAGGGCACTAATGTAAAATGTTGTAGGTGACTCAACTAAAAATACATGAAAGCAACCAATTCAACATGGGCTAAGACCCGAACAGAAATTTCTCAAAAGAAAATATACAAATGATCTCTTTTTAAAAATAGGATAAACCTACTAAAATCTGTACATCTAAAGAAACTAATCAAGGGAGAGGACCCTGACTAACACGCTTAATCCCCATCCCGAAAGGCAAAGAGGATGGACATCAGAAGAAGAAGAAAACAGGAAACAACCTAGGAACCTGCCACAGAGGACCTCTGAAAGGCTCTGCCCTGCAAACTATCAAAGCAGATGCTGAGACTTATGGCCAACTGTTGGGCAGAGTGCATGGAATCTTATGTAAGAAGTGGGAAATAGTAAGATCTGGAGAGGACAGGAACCCCACAAGGAAAGCAACAGAATCAGAAAATTTGAACACAGGGGTCTTCCCTGAGACTCATACTCCAACCAAATACCAGGCATGGAGATAACCTAGAACCCCTGCATAGATGTAGCCCATGGCAGTTCAGTGTCCAAGTGGGTTACATAGTAATGGGAAGAGGGACTGCCTCTGACATAATCTGCTCTTTAATCACCTCCCCCTGATGGAGGAGCAGCCTTACCAGGCCACAGAAGATGACAATGCAGCCACTCCTGATGAGATCTGATAGACTAAGATCAGAAGGAAGGAGAGGAAGACCTCCCTTATCAGTGGACTTGGGGAGGGGCATGCATGAAGAAGGGGGAGGGAGGGTGGGACTGGGAGGGGAGGAGGGAGGGACTTATGAGGGGATACAAAGTGAATAAAGTGTAATTAATAAAATAAAATTTAAAAAAATTCTTAATATTACTAAGTGGGGACATTCATACTACTGCACATTAAACTTTCATAGTAGAATGACTCTCATCAAAAGAGCAAAAGTAGAAAGGCTCTTAAGGTAGCTGAATTGCAAGGACCCAAGTTCCATGCCCAGGTGCCGCCATGCAAAACAGCCAGACGTGTTAGTACTCACATCTGTCCTGAGAGAGAGAGGAATCCCTTAGGTTACCTGGCCGGATAATCTACCTTATTTGGTGAGTTCCAAGCCAATGAGAGACCCCATCTCAAACAAACAAACAACCCAAGCAAAACAAAACACAAACAAACCAAAAAAAAAAAAAAAAAAAAAAAAAAACAAAGTAGGTGGCACCTGAAGAAGGACACCCGAGATTGGCCTCAGGCCTCTACACGTCTGTACAAACATGCACTCACATGTACCTGCAGACACATGAACACACACAAGGCAAAAGATAAGTGTCGGTGTTATGTGCACAAAAAGAAACTTTTCGCACCATTCACGGAAGTGTACGTTACGATACCCATCACAGAAAGCACTGTGGTGATTCCCCCATCACCAAGATTCAAACCGCTGGGGCGAGGGACCTGCGACCCAGCGGCAGAGCCCTCCTGACACACGCCATGTACACGGCCCTGATTTTAATCCCCAGAACTACAAAAGGAAAAAAAAAAAAAAGAAGAAGAAGAAGAGCTGAAACCTCAGCAGCCCTACTATCTCATCCAGAAATACCACACCTGGACATATATTCAAAGAAAATGAAGTCATCATGGCTCAAATACACCTACATATCTGTATTCATTGCAGCATTATTCATAATAGCCAAAATATGGATCCAACCTGCCTATTCATGATGATGGGTAAAGGGCATGTAGTATATGTGCTCTCTCTTTCTCTTTTTCTCTCTCCAAAAAGAAGGAAACACTGTCATTTGTAACATCTGTATTTTCTATAATGAATATAGTAACCTACATTTCCGGCAACAGTGTGAAGGTTTTTACACACACACCACCGTGTGCATAAAATGACAGCGGGGAAACTGCAGATACTGTCCGATGTGAAATAACCCCAGCACAGAAAGACAATCCACTTGAACTTACTCGTGTGTAACCTGGAAGACGGAGAGAGTGGTGGAATCTGGAAGACTGGTAGACAGTAGGATGTGTTTGCCAGAGGAGGGGCAAGGGTGTACAGTCAAAAGTGGGAGGATATTTATTGTCAATGGACACTTGGTTAGACAGGATGAATGATCTCTGAGTCACCATTACAAAACATGATGACTGTGGTTAGTGATAACACACTGAGTATGTGACAACTGTGGTAGAATCAAGCCTAGGCCTTCTTACTGAAAATTATAAACATATTAGGTGATAGGTATGTTAATTAACTTGGTTTTATCATTGTTCCATATACATGTATCAAAACACACTGCGCAGAGAATAGATATTTTTTCTTTGTCATAGGTCTTTGTGTGTGGTGTGTATGTATGTTCTTTCTGTTGTTTTATTTTTTTGTTTGTTTGTTTTTAATTTACTTTTTAGTTACATCCCAATCCTGGCCCCTCCTTCTTCTGCTCCCAGTCAGTCCCATCCTCCTTACCTCTTTCCCCATTCTCCTCCCCTAGACCTCAGAAAGGGGAGGTCCTCCTCCTCTACCAACTGACCCCAGCCTAACATCCTCTTCCTCTGTGGCCTGGAAAGGCCACCCCAGTTGGAGGAAATGATTAAAGAGAAGGCGATAGAGTCCATTCAGAGACAGCCCCTGCTCCCCTTACTAGAATCCACATGGAGACTGGGCTGCCTATTGGCTACATCTGAGCAGGGGGCCTAGGTCCATTCATGCATGGTCCTTGGTTGGTGCGTCAGTCTCCATAGGTCCCCCGGGCTCCAATTTTTTGGCTCTGTTGGTCTTATGAAGCTCCTGTCCCCTCTGGGACCTTTTATCCCCACCCCCGAACTCTTCTGTAAGACTCCCTGCACTCTGCCCAAAGTTTGGCTCTGAGTCTCAGCATCTGCTTCAATCCCCTGCCGGGTGGAGTCTTTCAGAGGACATTTATGGTAGGCTCCTCTGCTGTTCACTCTCAACAACTTCTTGTGTCTATTCTATTTGCTCTTTTGAATGAGAATTAAGCATCCTCCCTAGGGTCTTCCTTGTTACTTAGCTTCTTTAGGTGTATGGATTGTAGTATGGTTTCTGGTATTATATAGATAATATCTGCTTATAAGTGACGAGATGCCATGAGTGTCTTTTTGGGTCTGCATTACCTCACTCAGGATGATCTTTTCCAGATCTATCCATTTGCCTGCAAATTTCATGATGTCCTTGTTTTTAATAACTGAATAATACTCCAGTGTGTAGATGTACTACATCTATTCTTCGGTTGAGGGACATCTAGGTTGTTTCCAGTTTCTGGCTATTATGAATAAAGCCACTATAAACATAGTTGAGCAAATGTCCTTGTTCTATGGAACATCTTTTGGGTATATGCCCAGGAGTAGTATAGCTGGATCTTGTGGTAGAGCTGTTCCTAATTTTCTGAGAAAGTGCAAGATTGATTTCCAACAGGGTTTCTCTGTGTAGCCTTGGCTGTCCTGGAACTCACTCTAAAGAACAGGCTGGCCTCGAACTCACAGAGGTCCGTCTGCCTCTGCCTCCCCGAATGCTGAGATTACAGGCGTGCACTACCCCCCCCCAGTGGTGTATGTATGTATGTATGTATGTATGTTCTTATACGTATGAGTGCTCTTGCCCATGTGAGTGCGTGTGTTGGGGTGACTTTCCTTCGTGTTGTGTGAAGGTGTGTCTGTTTTTTCAACTGTTAATTTTGTACTGGCAGAAAGCTAAGTGCTGGCCGGATCTTGGTATTGTCATTTCTATGGCCCGTCACCAGCCTTATCTTCATAGAGACTGGTTCTTCCAAATAGGATGAGATGCTTTCAGAGGGTTTGACAACCCTTTAAGCCTAGAGGCAGTCTAGAGTTGTCTTTCCGCTGATTGGTTGTATTAAAGAGCTAATGGCCAATAGCTGAGCAGAGGAAAAGTGGCGGAACTTCCGGGCAGAGAGAGAGAGTCACCTGGAGAAGGAAGTGAAAGCAGATATTTGAGAGCTGACAAGGGGAGACTAGGCAAGGGACCACACCACAGCAGGGTATGCGCTAGTTAGTCGGGTTAAGTTTCAAAACTAGCTGGGAGACTGCCCAAGCGAAAGGCTCTGCGTCATTATTTACGCCGCTGGAGGGACAGAGACAGCCCCCCTCTGTTCACGCGTGTGGAGCCCAAGGCTGACTTCAAGAGGCCCCCTTTAGAGTGCTCTAGTTTAGTCCTCCAGGCAGCCTCTCAATTGAACCCAGAGCTTGCACAGCTGGTGTGTCCCTGCTTGCCTTCCAAGCCCTGGAATTACAGGAGGCACCCCAAACCCACCTGGCATTTACCTGGATTCTGGGGATACAAAATGTCCTCAGAGTCTCAGCTTCCTCAGCAAGCACGTGCTCCACTGAGCTATCGCCTCAGCCCAAAACATAGAATCTTTGTCGACTGTAACTTAATATAGCTGGGAAGAGGGGAAAGGTCTTCAAAACATTGAAGTTGTTGACTCATCTAGAGAATTCACAATGAGAGCTTTATCCTCCAGTTATTAAAAGACCTCCCCAAGCTCTTCCTCCTCTGAGGTCAGTAGCTCACTGTCTCTTGGGGGCAATTGCCATGAGCCACCGAGGAAGACAAGAAATCATTAGGCACAGAGCAAGGAAGGTGGTCTCCCAGCCAGCCACCACTGATTGCTCTTAGAGGGACCGAGGTACAGATCTGAGTGAATGAGGTTTTTGTTCTATCTGATAATGCCCTTCATTCTGACCTGAGGAGAGCATATGGCCTTCTGGCTGCTTGCTGTGGTGTGCAAGGGAGTGTGACCCTTTATTTCTCTTTGAACCACCAGCTTGGTTTTGTTGTTGTTTGTTTGTTTTTATTTGGGGGGCAATCTCTCAAAGAGATTCGCCTGCCTCTGCCTTCCTGAGCACCAGCATGAAAGATGTGCACCACCAGATCCAACTCAGCTTGATTTTTAGTAAAAGGTAAAAAGGGGAAAGACACTCCTGACCCACAGCCAGCCTCCTCTGATGCTAATGATGACCGCAAAGTTCTTTTTAAAAGACTGCCTTGAGACTACACATTTAATGACAGGGATCAGCAGATATCGATGATTGCTTTCCATTACAACTTTCCGTCCCAGTGGTTAATAACTCAGCTATTCTTTAATAACCCAGACAGCAATAGTTTCAATAAAGATTTTTAAAACGTTCTTTATCTCTAAAGAGCCAGAAAGTTGTGTCAGTGAAGAGAGACTTAATCTCTTCCAAAGTAATTTATTTTTGAAGTTGGCTTTAACCACCCTCTTTCAAGTCCTCTGCATTTGCAGTTGCAGACAGTATCTTGCTGTTAAGAGAAACTACCCCGAAGGAGAGTTGGACTTACAGATGCAGCCTGTGCGTGATGCCGTGTTTTCTGGTTCCACGTTCTCCACAACATTCTCACCCTTGACAGATGGACCGGGTGAGACCCAAGCTTTGAGTTCTACCTTCCAGTGCGTCTTCAAGAATGAGCTGAGCAAAGTCAATTTGCAACAGGATCCGAAAACAAATTGGCATCTCATCCCAGTCACAAGCTGTGGCAAATTTAGAGCAGCTGTTTGACCTTGATAACATGGTGCCTACAGATTCCATTTCTGCAGCGGCCTTGGAAGCCTTGCTTATAGAACCTGTGCGCTGTAACCACAAACTCTGGCCTTAACCTGAGCCATGACTATAGCCACTGTTTGCTAAGCATGACTTGGGGGCAGGGTAACTCAGTTGGGTTCGAACAGCCCCCAAGACCTACATTAAACACCTGCAAGCCCAGAAAATATAACCTCAAGAGAGCCTTCCTTGATGACTTAGTGGGTCATCCCATTAGCACCCATCCTGTACAAGTTGTAGTTAGATTAATGGGGGAATCTTTAAGGGAATAACTAGTCCAGGTCATCTGACAACTTCCAAACACATACCAACTACTTACTGAATGGATGAAGAATTAATGATGTTAGAAGTGTTGCTATGGGCTACATCTAGTCTCTAAGCCAAAAAAAAAAAAAAAACCTGCACATTGGTTTTAGCATTTTTTTTCCCACATATTGGACCTGCTGCAAGGCATAAATACAACTTGTAGGTAGTGTAATTCACTAAGCTAGAGAACACAGTCATGCCAAAATGTTAGAGCACCTAAAATATTTTAGTTCACTCTTGATGTTCAAATGTTACTATAATTACCTTAAACAAATCAAAATGTGGTAAAAACAAAATGGTGCTTAATAGAAATCATAGAATGTGTCTCTCTATAGTTCAAAATCACACCCCATCACAGAATGTGCGGTTTGAAGCTGTTCAGGGTGGTTTTCTCTTGAATTCCTGAGCTGTGATTTGCATGAGAGATGCAGGTCCTTCCAGATATTCATAGTTAACTTAGTTGCCAGTCTGGTGAGGTCATCATGAAAGAGAATGGTGATGAGCAATTTGTTATCTCTCAAGTTTTAGAATTAAAATCATCACAGCTCATTCCAAGAAAGGTCAAACCACTTAGCGAAACATGAGAAAGAGGATACATCTTGACAGCTCTTATAGAAATACTTTCTTACTTTTTTTTAAAATTCATCTTTGGGGATTAAATGACCACTGACATATATTTGAGTTGCTGTCCTTTGTATAGTGTCCAGGATTGTATTGTCTGAAAAGTATTTGGTATCATATCATGAGCCAGAAACTGAATTGTAAGTTTTAACACATTTCATTGTACATGACTAGCAGAGTATATATAATGTCCCAATTTTACAGGCTAGGGTGGAGGTTCAGAAAAGTAGACAGTGTTTATAACAGCTGAACTGTTAAAAATAAGATTTCTGGAACTTTCTTTGAGCCACAAATTAGAATATTTTGGGAGTATATAGGAATCAAATTAGTATTATAAATTATTTTAAAATAGCATTCCTGAGTAATGTTTCTATTTTGCCTTTCATAATGAAATTTTTAAACCTTTTTCAAAAAATTGATGGAATAGTTACTAAATCCCCACTTTGAAGTTACTGACCAAAGCTGTAGGTACCTTTGTAAATTGTTTAGATTTTGCAATGTGACACTGTATTTCATCTACATGGAGTGAAACATCTAGGTGGTTCTTTAAAATCATTGAATTTGAAAACTGAGTATGGTGGCTTACTCCTATAATCTCTGCACCTAAGAGACAGAAACAGGAAATGAAGAATTCCAGACCATCCTGGAAGTACAACTTTCTCATTTTACATATCCGTTGGGATTACAGAGATAAGAAAACTCAAGAAATGTAACATTAAGTAGGGTTTGCTGTTCATCAAACTATAGCTAATGTATCCTTGCAGGTTTGGAGTTTTTGTTTGTTTGTTTGTTGGTATTGACATGCACCAGACTGAGAACCAAAACGTATATAAAAATACACATATGGTCATTCTGTTAAAGAGATGCACAATTCAGAAGATTAAATGGGGGCTGGGGAAATGACTCAGTCAGTAAAATGCTTGCTACACAAGCGTGGGGGTTTCTGAGTTTGAGACTCCAGCACCCATGTAGTCCTAGCACTGGAGAGGTAGACACAGGAGAATCCCTGGAGCTCGGTGGTCAGCTGGTCTTGTTGAATCAGCGTTGTCCAGTCTTAGGGAGAGACCCTGTCTAAAGAAACAAAGTACAGAGTGATAGTGGAACAACCAACATTGACCTCTGGCCTCCACATACACACTTTCCCACACACGTGCACATGCATACGTATATGGCACACACACAGCGAAGTGGAAGCTTCTGGTTTCCTTGAAGACTCAGTTTCGTCGTGTCATGTTTTGCTACAAGCTGGGCACATGCTGTTTTGCTGGAGGCTGGCTTGTGAGAGGACATGTGATGCTTTGCTCTCTCGTGCCGGGGGCGTGGCTTTGGCCAGCTGAGAACATCCTGGGCGGAGTCTGAGGAGAGGAGGTGTGTAGAGGACCGTGAACAAGGAGACATCACTTTTTGGACAGACATCGTTGCACTGGTCTTTGTGGTTCAGCACTTGACTTCGCAGAAGGACATTCTAGAGAACTTCCAACTGAGTCTTGCGGCTTTCACTGACTTGTCTGGATCTTCTGAATCCTTTTGCTGCTTGGTGTTGGCCTTTGGCTGGGCTGCTAGTGTCCTGATGACCGAGTTTGGCACTCCCCTAAAGATACTTCAACCCTAATCAGCAGGAAGTAGATAAAAGAGATCCACAGCCCCTTTTCCTACTAATCTGCTACCTAAAGTCAGGGGTTGGAAGGGAGGTAAAGGTGTTTAAGAACCCTAAATAAAGTAGGTTTGGTGAAAAAAAATCTAAGGCTACGACATAGAAAAGAAGGTACAATGTGTATTTATAATGGCTAGGTCGTATTTCAAAATTGCCTGTGAGCAAAGACCAAAAATGAGTAATGCGGACAATAAATCCAACAGTGTATTAGAGAGTGAGAGAGCACAGAATGCAGTGTGTTTATGGAAGAGAGAAGACTTGACTGGAGAGCAGCAGCACAGCAGGATCGGCACAGTGACCAGCAATCAGAACTCTCGGCCATAAAACACAAGTGATTGTGTTTCACAGGTGAGAGGATACCCCACGGTGGGGGATTCAATCAGCTTTAACTCACCCGACTAAACCTCAGAAGAGATCCCGGTTCTGCCAGGCGCTTGGTCACCAGCCCAGAGCCACACGCCAGCGTGATCGGGTCACTGTCCCAGACTGAACTGTGGGCCCACAACATAACAGACTGGATTTTCCAGTCGAGAGATAGCCCCACAGAGCAGGAAACGATTGGGACCAACCTTAAGTCACCCAGACATCCCCTGGAAAAGACTCGGGTTCCACGGGCACCCCAGGAGCCAGCCCGGACCCAGAGCCAGGGACCCATGTGCCAGCACAGAGTCCTGCCTGAGTGCCTGGTTCACCACCTCAGATAGAACTGTGGGCCCCAGGGCACCAGGGACTGAGTTTCACTGTCGGGTGCAAACCCACAGGGAGGGAAACGGCTGGTCTGATCTCAGAGCACTCAGCTGATACCACCACCCCGAAAAGGTCTTGGAAAATTACCCAGTTTAGGCAGACGCCCACGCCCAGGCTCCCAAAGGCCAGAAAGGCGGAGCCATGGGCGGGCGCCTGTGCCTGTGGGTTCTACTCACCACCCCAGACAGAATGGTGGTCCCCAAAGCAAAGACTGGGTGTCCCTGGCAGAAGGAAACCCCACAGTGGGGGGATCATCAGGTCTAAACCTCAGGACACCCAGCACCAAAAGACTTTCTGGATTCACGCAGACTCTAGGCTCTAGCTTTCTACTGCAGGCAGGAGCATTGTGCTCTGCCGCCATTATTGAGTTCCCCTAGGGCACTGGGGCACACAGCTGCATCCTCAGACCTACAAAAGCCAGAGAGACATTACAGCAGCCCTCAGATACTGTGCCAGGGATCAACCAGTTATCTCTAGCTAGCCTGACAAAACTGTGGGAATCCCTGGTCCTTCAAGAGGGCTGCATCCACAGCCTCTGGAACAGAGCAGTGCCCGCAGCTGCCATCCCAGACAGGGACAAACAGCTTCTGGTCCAGAGTGAGGCGCCCAGCCTTCAGACCAGAGTGGAGCCCTCAGTTACCAGCCTCCAGACCAGAGCGGTGCCCCCAGGTGCCAACTCAACCTAGGTGCACATTCTCCAGGCCCAGAGCAGAGCACTCAGCCTCTGGCCCAGAGACTTGCTGGGTGCTCCTCTCACTTTCGCGGATAGAACTGTGTGCCCCAGGATAACAGACTGAGTTTCCCTGTTGGGAGAAAACTCAACAGCTGGGGAATCAGCAGGTTCTTCAAGAGGACTGTACATGGAAATTTAGTGAGCAGCAGCACACTAAATTTATAACAAGAAACCCAGCAGTGGGGCAGCTGTCTTGAGAAATTCTATGGGTAAGAGGAGATCTCCCCCTGCCTAACATAGACCACAGCTACTACTCAGGGCTATAAACCTGAGGTGAGCAGTGGCAACTCCTGAGAAACACTGGCCATACAGTGACCATAACCAAAAAGCAGAGAAGGACTCCTTCAGGAAAAATCATCTTCCAACCAAGGGGATACTCCCTACCTCAGGACTCCAGGAAGCACAGAAACTAACAGCCAACACCTAAATCAGCCCAATGGGTAGAGGTCAGCGTAAAGGCTCAACCAACAAAAGACAGAGCAATATGGCATCTCCAGAACCCAGACATCCAGGGGCGAACAGCCCTGAACAATGCAGCATAATAGAAAATCAAGAAGATGACCTTACATCTATGCTGATGAAGAGGATAATAGAGGAAACAAATAAAATACGTAAACCTCACAAAGACTCAACAAAGAAAGAGAATTTCAGGCCAATCTCCCTTATGAACATTGATGCAAAAATACTTAACAAAATACTTGCAAACCGAATCCAAGAACACATCAAAGATATTATCCACTATGACCAAGTAGGCTTCATCCCAGGTATGCAGGGGTGGTTCAATATATGGAAATACATCAATGTGATCCACCATATTAACAAACTGAAAGAAAAAAACCACATGATAATCTCCCTAGATGCTGAAAAAGCATTTGACAAAATCCAACATCCATTCATGTTTAAAGTACTGGAGAAATCAGGGATACAAGGCACATACCTAAACATAGTAAAGGCGATATACAGCAAGCCTATAGCCAACATCAAACTGAACGGAGAGAAACTTAAAGCAATCCCACTGAAATCAGGGACATGACAAGGCTGCCCACTCTCTCCATACCTCTTCAACATAGTGCTGGAAGTCCTTGCTAGAGCAATAAGACAGTTGAAGGAGATCAAGGGGATACAGATGGGAAAGGAAGAAGTCAAATTATCACTATTTGCAGATGATATGATAGTAAATATGAGTGATCCCAAAAACTCTACCAGGGAACTCCTACAGCTGATAAACACCTTCAGCAAAGTGGCCGGATACAAAATTAACTCAAAAAAATCAGTAGCACTCCTGTATACAAAAGACAAAAGGGCTGAGAAAGAAATTAGAGAAACAACACCCTTCACAATAGCCACAAATGACATAAAGTACCTTGGTGTAACCCTAACCAAGCAAGTCAAAGACTTGTATGAAAAAAATTTCAAGTCTCTGAAGAAAGAATTAGAAGAAGATATGAGAAGATGGAAAGATCTCCCATGCTCATGGCTTGGCAGGATTAACATAGTAAAAATGGCCATCTTACCAAAAGCAATCTACAGATTTAATGCAATTCCCATCAAACTGCCAACACAATTCTTTACAGACCTGGAAAGAAAAATTCTCAACTTCGTATGGAATAACAAGAAACCGAGAATTGCTAAAACAATCCTCTACAATAAAAGATCTTCTGGAGGTGTCTCCATCCCTGATCTCAAGCTGTACTATAGAGCAACAGTTATAAAAACTGCATGGTACTGGCATAGAAACAGAATGGTGGATCAATGGAATTGAACAGAAGACCCAGAAATAAACCGACACACTTATGGACACATGATTTTTGACAAAGATGTCAAAACCATACAATGGAAAAAAGATAGCATCTTCAACAAATGGTGCTGGTCCAACTTGATGTCTACATGTAGAAAAATGCAAATAGATCCATACTTATCACCCTGCACAAAACTGAAGTCCAAGTGGATCAAAGACCTCAACATAAAACCAGACACATTAAATCGGCTAGAAAAAAAAGTGGGCAATACCCTAGAACTCATTGGTACAGGAGAAAACTTCCTGAACAGAACACCAACAGCACGGGCTCTAAGAGCAACAATCAATAAATGGGACCTCATGAAATTGAAAAGCTTCTGTAAAGCAAAGGACACTGTCATCAAAACAAAGCGACTGCCTACAGATTGGGAAAGAATCTTCACCAACCCTTTATCTGACAGAGGACTCATATCCAGTATATATGAAGAGCTAAAGAAGCTAAAAAGCAGCAAACCAAGTAATCCACTTAAAAAATGGGGAACAGAGCCAAAGAGAGAATTCTCTGTAGAGGAATACCGAATGGCAGAGAAGCACTTAAAGAAATGCTCAACCTCATTAGCCATTAGGGAAATGCAAATCAAAACAACCCTGATATTTCACCTTACACCCATCAGAATGGCCAAGATGAAAAACTCAAGGGACAACACATGCTGGAGAGGTTGTGGAGAAAGGGGAACCCTCCTCCACTGCTGGTGGGAATGTAAACTTGTACAACCACTCTGGAAATCAATCTGGCACTTTCTCAGACAACTAGGAATAGTGCTTCCTCAAGATGTAGCCATACCACTCGTAGGTATATACCCAAAAGAGGCTCAAGTACACAAAAAGGACATTTGCTCAACCATGTTTGTAGCAGCTTTATTTGTAATAGCCAGAAGCTGGAAATAGCCCAGATGCCCCTCAACTGAAGAATGGATGCAGAAACTGTGGTACATCTATACAATGGAGTATTACTCAGCAATGAAAAATAAGGAAATCATGAAATTTGCAGGTAAATGGTGGGACCTGGAAAGGATCATCCTGAGTGAGTTGTCCCAGAAGCAAAAAGATACACACGGTATATACTCACTCATATAAACATACAACATAGAATAGACCCACTAAAATCTGTACATCTAAACAAACTAAGCAAAAGAGAGGACCCTAACTAAAATGTTCAATCCCCATCCTGAAAGGCAAAAAGGATGGACATCAGAAGAAAAAGAAAATAGGAAACAACCTCGGAACCTGCTACAGAGGGCCTCTGAAAGCCAGCAGAAGAAAACAGGAAACAACCTAGGAACCTGCCACAGAGGGCCTCTGAAAGCCTCTGCCGTGCAGACTGTCAAAGCAGATGCTGAGCCTGATGGCCAACTGTTGGGCAGAGTGAATGGAATTTTATGTAAGAAGTAGGAAATAGTAAGAGCTGGAGAGGACAGGGTCTCTACAAGGAGAGCAACAGAACAAGAAAATTTGAACACAGGGAACTTCCCAGAGACTCATACTCCAACCAAGGACTATTCATGGAGATAACCTAGAACCCTGACAATGCAGCCACTTCTGATGAGAACTGATAGACTAAGATCAGAAAGAAGGAGAGGAGGACCTCCCCTATCAGTGGACTTGGGGAGGGGCATGCATGCAGAAAGGGGGGGAGGGGGGACCGGGAGGGGAGGAGAGAGGGGCTTATGGGGGGATACAAAATGAATAAAGTATAATTAATAAAAGTTAAATAAAAAATTTAAAAAAAAAGACTTGACTGGACCTCTCACAAAAGATGTTTCTAAGGGAAGGATAACTCAAGCAGAAACCACAGCACCCACAATGTACAAATTGATTTTGAAGAGCTGGCAAACAGCTGGCAAGCTAGCCCAGAGGCAACCTGCCAGGGGGCCCAGACTGTGGAAATTCTCAAACGATCATGAAAACCTTAGAGGTTGAACAAGGAGAGCAGGGCGTTGTGAAGAGGGAAGAAAGATGGCAAGTGGTAAGTTAGGGGTTATCACTGTGTTTCTGGAAACACACTTCAGGGGGCAGGACAGCCATTCAGAAGAGAATTCTTTAAGTCAGGTATAAGATGGAAAGGGTAAATTATTGAGAGACAGTCAAATGGACAGGGAAGGGGGAGTAACAGGAGAAGACATGAAAAAAAAAAACCCACGGATTTTCATAACTGGGTATTTGGAAGAACTGAGTTTAGGCAATACTTAAGACAGCAGAAGGTAGGAGACAGGGTGAGAGTCAGTGCGGCAGGGCTGGCGTTTAGACTCATTAGCATAGAGAACAGTGGTAGCAGTGATGTGTGAGCAAGGGCAGAACTCACGGGAAAGCAATTACCGAGTCTGGGGTACTGCTCACCGTGAGATATGACAGGAAAGAGTCAGAACTGTATTGGAGATCAACCTAGATATGATACATCACCCACTCCACGTCAGTGACCTCCAAAGGATCGCTTCCATGCTAGTCCCTTGGTGATGTCCCTTACACCCTTGACTGTCCTTTATGACCCTGACTGATGTTAAATGATGGAATCCACCACCACCACGTCATTTCTTTAGTGATTTCTAGAAAGTAAACTAGGGCCAATTCCAAGTCAACATCTGACTTTCCGAGCCCGGGAGTCTTTAAATTTGGTCTTTAAAGAAACCTAGATACTAACATGTGTATTCAGACACACATATAAAAGCAAACAATGTCTGTTTCCTGAAATACTGATTTAGGTCTTTAAGAAAGGTTTCATGCAGGTGCAGGTGAGTTGGCCTCCTCCCCAGAGAACTAGGACCTCTTGAAGCTCCTCAGCTTTAGGTGGGTCCCAACTCTGCTTGGGAAGTTCATTTTCCTTGTCTGCTTCTGTGGTTCCCCTCCCTAGATTCTAAATTGGTCTGTGATAATGAATCCATAGTAAGCAAATACTTGTTAACATTCTATATTTTTCTCATGCTGGAGGTTCCGTGGTAAAGACAGACAGACATGTTTATCTGTCTGGAGTTGGCCGAGCCCTCTGACTTTGCTCAGTGATTGGTGACTGTGAAAGCACAAAGCCCAAGGAAAGCATAACTGTAGGAAGCACAAGGGCTGCCTTGTTGAGCACTGGAACTCTGTCCATGCTAAGCTGCCCTTCAAGCTGTCATCAGGTCAGTAACAGTCCCCACTTCTCTAAGGAACCTCTCCAGTAACTCCAATGACACCAGCTGCAACCCCTTATCCCTCACCACTGATACGCCTCAGGGTTTTCTCCTGCCATGATGTCCCTAGGACAGGCCTGCCTGCATTACCCCAAAAGCTGTCACTTGCTGGTGGATTTTGTCTGTCTGAGTGCCACTGAGAAAAATGAGTCCCTAGGAAACTCTCAGAATCCATTTGCACCTCCCTCCTGACCTAGTCTCAATTCTGAGCCCATAAAGGAGAATGTAAAAATCAAAGGTACTAACTGCAGACAGAGCAGAAACTACTCAAACTTCCTTACTTCCTCTGGTACGTAGGTCACAAGATGCTTCAGAAGCTAAGACAGAAAAGAAGTACACAAAATATGAATAACAGATCAGGGCTTAGAATACAGCGCCAGCTGGGTGGATTCTCCTGCCATCTTACCCTCCTCCCCAGGTAGTAAGAGGTAAAATGAACTATGCTGAAAGCTTGCTTTACTCCTCCTCCTCCTCTGCCCCACATCTCCACTTCCCTCTATCCATTCACTCCCCGGAACCCTCTACCCAAGCCCCCTCCTCCCCTTCTCATAGAGCACGTTTATTCATTTAGATTCACTTAGAAGGAAATACTATTCTAAAAATAAAATTTTAGTACCCCAAAGGATACCTTCCTAGCCACCATGATACTTGTGACAGAATGAATCACTTTTTTATTTAACAGAGGTTCTCAAGAAAGAAGTATTATCCAGAGGCATTAGGCTTAAATGAGGGAAACACATTCTGTAGTAAGTTTGAGGATTTGATCTTGTTCTTTTAGGAGTTCAGAAGTATAAATATTTATTTACATGCAAATGAAATTGTAACTATCTTATTTCATCTCCCCCTTTTTGTCTCTTTCATAAAAGTGATATAATGAGAAAATTCCTTTATTATTAGGATTTCTTTTAAAGAGAGACATCACCAACTGCAGGAAAAGGAAGAAAGTACCAAGTGGTAGATTTTATCTCAGTGTACAACAGAGATATCTTTGGCTCAGTAGTCAGGAAAAGTAATCCATTTTGCTTAAACATTAAAATCAATTTTATAGCTTTCCTGGCTCCATGACATGTCAGTTTTTCATCAAGATTTGTTTTCATGGTAGAATTTAAAATGTTCATGGAATGGGATTTAAAAAGGGTTTTCATCCATAAGGAAAAACTAGTACCCCCCTCGCCACCATCTGCATCTCAAATTCCCACCAACATTTGGGATTATCAGAACTTGCTTTGTTTTGGACATAAACTTATAACTTCAATTGAATAAGAAGTAGTCAAGAATGAAGACTTTTAAACCCAGTGACTTCTGTACAGAAGACAAGGACCAAGACGACACATTGACTACCCCCTCATGACCTAATTATCACAGAGGACAAAATACACCAGGACTTTCAACAGAGAGGTACAAGGAATGATCAAGACATACAGTCATTGCTAAACAATGTATTCTCAGAATAAAAGCGAGTTTTGTATAGTTTCTTGGTGAATAATAATCTTATCAGTCTTGATGAAATCATATGTGTAAAATATCTAGAGTCCTGAGTCTATCCAAAAGTCTATCCAGAAGAAAAATGTTCTTCCTTAAAACCAAAGAAATTTGTTCTTCCTTAAAATAAACAAACTGGTTCCAGTCACTGTCCATCCAAATTGTCTAACATCCAAAAGCAGCTGACAAGCCCTCAGTGCCAAGTCAGATCTCTATCTACTCCTGCCTCCCTGCATTTGGCTGTAAAACCTAAGAAATTTTGGGGGTGGGAGGGTGGGTTTCTTTGCCTGTTGACTGAACAAATTGCAATCGCTTATTTCTAAAATACTTTCTAGCTCAAAACACTACATACATTCCTTCTGTCCATCAGACTCCAAGCGTGAAATATCTCCCTTCATTAGTTCATTGAAATCATTGCCAAGCCGCCTTTGCTGGTGTATCTTACTTTATCTTTGTCTCAGCTTTGGTCTACACTCTTCCCAGGCCGTCTATGTTTTACCTTATCACATTTCCTAACTCTGAACCCTCAGAGGTTCCTACCATCTGTCCTGTTGTACACACTTTATAAAAGAGTTAGGTGTTCTCCTCTCCTTCCTTCTGATCTTAGTCTATCAGATCACATCAGGAATGGCTGCATTGTCTTCTTCTGTGGCCTGGTAAGGCTGCTCTCCCATCAGGGGGAGGTGATCAATGAGCAGGACAATCAGATTATGTCAGAGGCAGTCTCTCTTCCCATCACTATGTAAGCCACTTGGACACTAAACTGCCATGGGCTACATCTGTGCAGGGGTTCTAGGTTATCTCCATGAATAATCCTTGGTTGGAGTATGAGAATTTGGGAAGTTCCCTGTGTTCAAATTTTCTTGTTCTGTTGCTCTCCTTGTGGAGTTCTTGTCCTCTCCAGCTCTTGCTATTTCCCACTTCCTACATAAAATTCCATTCACTCTGCCCATCAGTTGGCCATCAGGCTCAGCATCTGTTTTGATAGTCTGCAGGGCAGAGGCTTTTGGACGTGGGGAGGAGCATGTATGCAGAAAGGGGAGGTAAGGTGGGATCGGGAGGGGAGGAGGAAGGGGCTTATGGGGGGATACAAAATGAATAAAGTGTAATTAATAATAATAATAATAATAATAATAATAATAATAATAATAATAATTAAAAAAAGAGGAAAAAAAAGAGTTAGGTGTTATTTAAATAAAGGTCTTGAGGATACCAACGTTCCTTGTTGCTCACCGTTACATGGACGCCTAAGATTTCCACCATCTCCCGTCTGCCTCTTTCCTCTCCTCTCTGGCTGCTCTCATGTCAGTTCCCATTTTCTCTCATTCATGTGTCAGATACCCGTGTATGTTGTTCAGAATCCACACGCCTGTTCTGGAGGGTTGATTTTATTAAGCGTTTTAATTAAACCTTATGTGGGAGTTAGGCATTAATAAACTACACAGGGTCATACCGCTGAACCATTAAATAGCAGCATGAGTATCCAAACCAGGTCTGTCTTATATCAGAATCCACGATCAGGGCGGAATGCCTGCCATCACCCATCTCTCCTGACTTCTTGTATGATACACCTATTCTTTCCCTCCATTCTAGTCGGAATTAGCGTGGCAAAAATACCTTCACAGAGACACAATTGCTGGCTAAGAAACTACTAAGTGGTTGTCTGTGTGTGGCTCAACGGGTACTGTACTCAGATGCTAACCGCAAAGTGAGTTCATTGCCATCCTTACATGTGAAACATGGGCTGCTGAGCCAAGGGAGATGGCTCAGAGGTGCCTTCTCCCAAGACTGAAAACCTGAGAGTTCTAGGAACTCACATGGTAAAAAGAGAAACAACAACAACAACAACAACAACAACACACACACACACACACACACATGGGGTGGGGGGATTCTCCCCCTTGAGATTCAACATTTTCTTTGAATGATTAACAGCAACTCAAGTAGCTACTTAGGTAACTGTTTCTCCCAGATGTGATCCATTTCAAGGGTCTAACAAGAGACCATTGTCTGGACATTTTGGGGGGTGGGGGGGAAAGCTGGTTTTTTAGAACCCAAACTTTTACAAACATTCATATTTATTGAGCAATAAATCCAATAGCTGAGGTTGTCACCAGTTTATGAAAACATGAACTCTAGCAAGTGTTGGTAAAGATTCATTAGTCAAAAAAATTAAATCTAAGCTTTCTGATCCCTTTAGTAAGAACAATGGAACGATGAGCAATCTGTGACAACGACTGGTGAAAATGTTAGTGGGCCTGTGAACCACAAAACTCTACCAAGAAATCAGAACCTGGGCTTGAAAGACAGCTCAAGGGTTAAGACCCAGATTCAGTTCTCAACATCCATATGATGGCTCTCAGCCATCTGCAACACCACTTCCAGGGCTCCTACTCCCTCTTCTCGCCTCCACAGACATCAGGCATGCATATGATACACAGGCATACATGCAGGCAAAACAAAATCTTTTTTGAAAAAAGAAGCCAGAACATTATAACTTTTGCCCAAGTTTCAGGAAAACGTGTGAAATCATTATGGAAAATTTGCCGGTTTAAGCAAGTTTCATTATTTTGCTTAAGGACCACGAAACACATGCAATCTATATATTAAGGCTGGAAGCCTTAATACTCTTTTGATGTACATAAAATTCAAGCTGAGTCCACTTGCTTCTTTATAAAGAAACCAACAAATATCCTAACATAGGACATTCAGATAAAATGAAAAGCATGCTTTGTTACATCAAATGTATGCTAACTTGACCCTTGATCTTGGTTAAAATTGGAATTATGTAATACTGTACAAATTCAATAATACTATACAAACTCAGAAATCTCCTGATATCCTGCAGATTTGAGCCTATTTAAAGATTTTCTTTGGTGAACATAGCACAAAATGTGACCACATTATTGTTATATGAACAAGTAAAGAACTCCAGCATCTCAAACCTCTTTAGCATTTAAATATTTTCCTCCTATATAATCTATGTACAAGAAATATTACACAAAATATTTCATAATTTATATGGATAATTTTATATAATGAGAATACATTGTAAATCTAAATAATAAATACAAAATAAATTACATGTGTACATTTATATGGAATCTACGTCAAACACAAATAAGAATTCTATCTCCGTCAGGCATTTCATATGTATTCTTTCCATTTTTATGTATATACTTTTACAATAAATATTTTCCTTACACTGTTTTATCATTTGTTTTAAAGTGTTTTATTCGTTCTTTAATAATTTCATACAATGTATTTTCATCATATTCACTACCTCACTCCTCATTTAACTCCTCCCAGATACATCCTCACCTCCCTAGACCTCCACTTTGTTTTGATTCTTTCTTTTAAGAGCTTTTCTTGTTTCCTTCTTTCTTTTAATTCAATAATCCATGCATCCACTAAAGCATGTTTGACCTACCAGGAGCAACACCCTTAAAAAAGGACTGTCCCTACCCCCAAGAACTCTGTAGTTCTGTGGTTAGTAGCGGGTCCTCTAGAAGCCATCTCTCCCCCATGCTAGAATGTTGGCTGGCTCACTCCTATGTGAGCAGCCACAGCAGCTGTGCATTGCTGAGCCCTGGGGCAACAGTAGAAATGGAAAAGGTCCATACCTATGTGTTTAAAAGTTATGATTCAAACCAGTAGTTGAATACAATATGCCCTGTGCCTTTACCTTGAAATATGCTTTCATGACTAACAATGCAAATTGGAAACGGGGGGAGGGGTTCTCTTCAGAATGTGGAAGTTCAGGATGATCCAGCCTGGTCCTGGCCCTGACCCACATTTTCTTCTCCCCAGAGTCTGCGTTCTCCCACCCCATAGCAGCCCCAGTCATGTGCAGATTAACCTAGCTCAGCTGACCACAGCCATCTCTAAGGCCTGAGAATGGACACCCCATTAGTTTGTCAGCCCTCAAGAAGGGAGGAAGGTTGCAGAGAGATCCAGGAAGGCCTCAGAGACAAGTATGGAAGAGTCTTATCAGGGTATATAAGAGTCTTAGGTGCTGGAAGTGTAGGAGAGAGGACACACACTCAATGAGAGCCCACTCCTTGGGCCCGTGGGCTCTGCCCTTATGTCTGTGTTGGTGTAAGATGAGGGACATTGGAAGAGAGACCAGGGTAGCTTTCAAGCACAGCCCATCTGTGGGCCATTCTGCTTGCCTCTGAAGAAAGACCTAAGAGAATCTTTGCCTGAGAGAATGTTAACAAGCTTGTCTGAAATGGAAGCCAAGACCGTGGACAACCAGGATTTAAGGCGGGAAGACATGAAAGATAGAGTATGACTATGCTGAGGACAGAGCCAAGAGATGAAAGAAACAGCAAGGCCATGTTAAGAACCCAGGAAATGTTTGCTGGAAAGAGGCCTTTGGACCAAATTGGAACTCTCTGACAGAGTCTGAACCTAGGTGACTCAAGATCATCTTAGATTAATTTAGATAGAACAGACTAAGGAGAAATTAACTTTCCAGAACTTTCACAAGTTCTGAAGGTCTCTAGACTGTCAGACTGCAAAATGTTAGACTAGGCACAGACAGTGCTGATCTGAGGAGGGACTGTTGTGTGTAACATTTACAGAAAATTCTGTTTCAGTGAAGAAACTTGAGTGCTTTTTTTTTATTTGGCAAAAATAAATATTCTGTTAAATGGATAGTTTAATACCATGAAGTGAATACATTTTTAGACGAGTGACAAAACAAATATTTTAAAAGGTTATATATCAGAGATGCCAAAATCAGAGATTAAAAACAGGGCCCTGAATTCCTTGGCAAGGCACTAAGTCCCTGAACTAACTCTCCCTCCTCTCCTTTCAAGACACTAAAATTTTTCCAGCTGAAGCTAAGGGTTTCCAATAATTTCACAAAATGGTTTTTCAGACTGAACCCTGAGATAAAGACCATCTGCATTGTTACATAATAAAATATGCCTCTGCAGCAATTTGGGGAGGGGACACTATTTCCTTTCATAGAACAGAACAAAAAGCCACAAAGGGATGGATTGGCTCCAGCACAATACACTGTTCTTTCATTTAACTGAGCATTGTGTTTTAGCTGTAACAAACATGACCTTGAAAACACCAAGAGGCAGGGTCTGTCTTTATTATATTTTCAGTCCCCAACAACAGTTCCTACAAGAGAGTGAACAAATACTACTTATTACCTGCAATTCATTTCTTAAACTCGTATAAGGAACATCAACGTCTTGAAAGACCCCAGCCTCACACTAAGTTAAACATGGCTAACGCCATTTTGTGAGACACCACTGTTTTGTAAAACTCTGAAGGCCAGATGAGAAACTGGAAAATTACTGAAAAATCCTAGCTGTGTCACCCACTTGGGATATCTTTGGTCAGGCTGCCCCTGTCATACTAAAAACAGTTTGTGTTAATCACTCTCATAGATATCTGTGAGACTGTTTCAGCTAAGATAGAGAAAAACAAAATAACAGGTGGCGGGCCACGTCAAGGGGTCATCCTACCCCCCTTGACCACCCAGTTCCTGGAATCTTGGTGCCCCTGCCAAACTTTGACGCAAATTGTGGTCTCGTGTAAACGTACCAATCAGCCCCCTGTAACCATGCCCTCTCGCTTCTGTACCAGTGCTTCTGCTCTAAAACCCTATAAAAACCCCAGTTTTTCCCCAAAGAGGCGCGCAAGGTTCCTCCCGAGTGACCTTGCTGCCCCGAGTACTCGCGTATCAAAATAAAAGCCTCTTGCTGTTTGCATCCGAATGGACTCGTTGTTCTTTGGGAGGGGGGTCTCTCTGACGGAAGATACCCTCCGGGGATCTTTCATTTGGAGGCCCCAGCGAGATCTGAGACCCCCCACCCAGGGACCACCGACCCACCTTCGGGAGGTGAGCTGGCCAGCCGTCTTTTCTGTTGTATGTATCTGTCTTGTCTGTTGTGCGCTTCTGTGTCTGTTCTGTTTGCAATCTGAGACTTGATCAAGTCATCTGAATTTGGCGGAAAGTAAGAAGGGGTTGACGGACCTGGACTTCTGTTCCGCTGGCCCGGGGATCCGTCCCCAGGGTGAGAGGGTCTGAGTGGGTTCGAGTCCCACCGGCCCTCATCTGGAGGGTCTGAGTGGGTTCGAGTCCCACCGGCCCTCATCTGGAGGGTCTGAGTGGGTTCGAGTCCCACCGACTCTCATCTGGAGGGTCTGAGTGGGTTCGAGTCCCACCGGCTCTCATCTGAGTGGGGGCCAATTTGTTGGCTCCCCGTCTGGGAGACACGGATCCGTGGCACCGGGTTGGGGCCTCGCCCCTCTCGGAGGGTTACGTGTTTCATCTGGGCCATCTGAATTTTTGCTTTCAGTTTTGCTTCGATCTCGTGCCGCGCGGCTTGTGTCGTGTTTTGTCTGTTTAAATCCTGTGTTTCTCATGTATGTATGTGTTTTTCTGTGTCTGTTTCTTTGTGGACTTGGACTGATGAGAGTTCGGACAGAGGACAGTTAAAATTGGAACTAGTTCTCGGCTCGGGAGCTCGGGAGTGCACACGGCTGCATGACAGGACACCAAGCAGTGTGCTCTCCCTCCCGAAGGAGCCGAGGAGAAAATGCTTCAGGTGGCTGGAAAGACGTGGAGCTGGAGCTTGGGCGGGCGGTGCTCGGACACTTGGGAGTCTGTAAAATAACAATGTACAACCAACAGGGCACGGGCTCTGCAGCCCCGAGACGAAGGGGTGGAAGATCGCCCTCTCGCTTCTGTACCAGTGCTTCTGCTCTAAAACCCTATAAAAACCCCAGTTTTTCCCCAAAGAGGCGCGCAAGGTTCCTCCCGAGTGACCTTGCTGCCCCGAGTACTCGCGTATCAAAATAAAAGCCTCTTGCTGTTTGCATCCGAATGTACTCGTTGTTCTTTGGGAGGGGGTCTCTCTGACGGAAGATACCCTCCGGGGATCTTTCAGTCTTTATAGACAATTCATCTTTTCTGCTCAAAGTACCACTGTCAGAAGCTTTAGGCGCAGACCATTGCCTTGGATCCGTCCTATCATGGGGAGGATAGTGGCTGTATTTTGCCTAAACTACTTCCTTTCATGTTCACTGCAATTTATCGTGTGAAAAGACTTGTTTACAGGAGAAAGGATACCCCCAAAATGTGATTATAAACAAAAAGGCATTAAAATAGAGCTAGATTCCTATTGCTTTAAAAACATGGAAGGGAGAGAAGCCCTGGTGTCTAGGGTGGGAAAGAGGAAGGATCAACAGGCGGGATGGAAGTTTACCAGGAAGGGAAGGTAGATAAAAGAATGTGAAAGAATATGAACAGCATACATAACAAAAACTCAGATATCTGCACGCACACCCACACCAATGAGTTTTATAGACCAAAACATTGTATACAGTGAAAGAAGGAGTTTTACGAACCTAAATAGCTGGAAATAGGGCTAGAAAAACAGGAACACCCTAGATGGGACTGTGAAGGGTCCAGAGCCCCATAGTAGACTGTCCTCAAAGCTTGTGCCTGAAGGTGAAAACATTTCATCAGGAGAATCTGCCGTCTTACTAATGAGAGCCATCATAGTTAATCCTCGGTGTCAGTTTGATTGACTCAAAGTCACCTGGTAGATGCAGCCTTAGGTGTGTCTGTGACGGTATTTATCTTGGGAGAGAAGAATGCACCATCTCAGGAACTGAATTTAAAAGAGAGAGAGAGAGAGAGAGAGAGAGAGAGAGAGAGAGAGAGAAAGCCAAGTGAGCAGCGCCATTCATCTCGGCTTTTTGACCACCAACAACTGCAGACCGCCGCCACCACGCTTGCGGGACAAATGGGAATGCAGCCTCAAACTGAGCCAAATAAACCCTCTTCCTCAGCTTGCTTTTGTCAGACACTTTTTTTGTCACACCAACGAGAAGAGTATTTAACACAGATCCTGTAGTTGAATTCAGAGTGTACTGAATTCCACTTTATGAACATTTTAGAAAATTCCACAGCCACCTCAGAGAAAACACACTTAAGACTTTGCTGTACCTGGCTTCCCAGAGGAAGAAAGTTGGACAAAGCCACGCTGTTTTTAAAAAATCTTTTTTTTTTTTTTTTTTTTTTTTTTTTTTTTTTTTTTTTTTTTTTTTACTAATGCGGGTAAACAGGAGCCTTTGTTGAAAAAGAGGCAGAGAGACTTCAGGACAGGCAGTTGCCCAGCAGTTTCTTAGTATAAGGCTATACTTGCCCAGGGCGAAATGACTAACGCAAACTTTGGTGCTGCGTGGGCAGCTATGAATGGCACAGAGGCTCAAGCATGAGGCTGTGGGTTACAAGATACCTAAAACCCCTCTAGGCACAAACCTGGAGCATACGGGTTCCCACATGCCCCTGCTCTGCCATGCCCAGAGCAGACTACAGCTGCCACTCTGCCCTTCCACCAGCAATGTTTAAACAGTCATCTGGCCTCATTTAAAAAAAAAAAAAAAAAAAAGTAAGTTAAAACCATACTTTATTAGTCAATGTTACTTTTAGAGCAGATTTCTTATTTTCACTCAAGACCATGAGGCAACTAAATGGAAAAGAAGTCATAATACAGAGGTTATGGGGAAGTTAACAGAGGAGGCTCTTCCTCTTTCCAGTTGTTACTGTAGGTTATGAGGCATCATTTCCCCTCCCCCCACCCACAAGGGTTTCTCTGCGGAGCCTTGACTGTCCTGGACTCGATTTGTAGACCAGGCTAGCCTCAAACTCACAGAGATCTGCCTGCCTCTGCCTTTCTGAGTGCTGGGATTATGAGCATGCATCTCCGCGCTGGCCATTTCCTCTCTTCTAATGACTCCTTTAGGCACACATCCCAGGCCCACAGCGTAAGTGTCAGTAGGATAGGCTTTGCAGGTGTCCAGCCCAGGGCATACGTATCAAGCTAACGATTGTGTAGAGTGACAGAAAAATAGGAAATGGTTATTGTCTTTATCTCTGCCCCTCCCCCACCGTCTCTCCCCTTCCTTTCCTTTGTCTCCTTTTCTTTGCCTTAAGGCTTAGTTTCTGTCATTGGCACCCAAGCAGTCCTAAATGATGCCTTGCAATTCACGAATATCAGCAATCTTTGGACCTAGTTTCACCATCCTTGATGTAGCCAAAAGGGAACCACAGACAAGAGAGAGAATTTGGTGGGAATACTAGGTTTATAGCTTTATAGAAAGATCACTAAAAATTTACAAAATACTTCAAAATGGCATGAGGTGATGAGAAAAGAGATGGCAGAGACTGGATGTGAATGAAAAACTCTACAAGCATGGGCCAAGGGACAGTGTTGTGTACTGATCCAGCTGTGAGAAAAAAGGCTGAGAAGTCACCTGAGTGAGGTCAGTGTCATGGATTAGTTATGTCAACACTGGGACTCGGGTAAGGGCAACATAAAAGATGGAATCCGCGCACTAAGGTGGCATTTAGGAAATATTCAGGGCGATGTCAAGCCGATACTGCAGAACACCCCGGGAAAACGGCCACAACAACAAGGAAGGCAAGGTAGTTTTGCCATCGCAGAAGCTGAGGGTGATTAATTCGGCCACTGCAGGAGCCTCCCTGCATTTCTGACTTGGTATCCCAGCTGGCTCTTTTCCCAGAGGGAAGGGGAGGTTCCTGTGGCAGCCAGGAGCCTTAGGGGTTAGGCTCTTCTCCTGAGGCTGCAGCTTCCTGTTCAGACAGCAGGACCCTAGCGCTTCACATTCTGGAGTGTCTAGGGACAGCTCAGTGGGCCTCAGGTCTAAATCTCACTTCCTGTAGGACAGCTGTGGGGCACAAGTGTCATTTCCTGGGGTTGCTGTGAGGGTAAATGAGATGACGCAGATAACACGTTTAGTAGAGTCACACCCTTGCTAAATGCTCAGCAGCTCAGCAGAGCTAGAGAACGCGAGCCAGCTGACATGGCTAATGATGGGACTGAGGGCAGTTCCAACCCCTTCGTCTTTGCTCTCCAAGTCCTTTCCAGCATAAGTTGCTTTCTTTTACCTAAGTGCCTGTTGCTAGGCTGTGCACTCCTTGGACCTACTGTGTGACCCCGGAAGACTCCGACGGTAGAGGAGTCAGGAAGGGTTTGGCTCTTCTAGGAGAGGGTAGGGAGCACCTGGCAGCCAAGTGGCAGCTGATTCAAACAAATGGTATTTGGATAAGGTGGAGGGAGTCATTGAGGAGCCTGCCCCCTGCCTGCCGGAAACTGGCTCCTCTCTTCATTCATCCCAGCTGCCATCTTTCATCACCAGCCTTTCCCAGATGTGGCAGCCAACTCATTCTCACAGAATCCCCTCCCACACCAGGAACATGTTGAGACTTCAGTGTCTGCTCCAAGCCCTCCTAGGAACCCAGCAGGGTCTGTCTGTGAGAAGCAGAGAGCAGCAGCATGATGAATGGGTGGGACAAGGAATTAGTATTTGTTTTCTCATTCAGCCAGAGAAGAACTAAGTTTGTTATTTAGGAAGTTTGGGGATTGTGGCAAAAGGCAAAACTTGTGTAGAAAGATGGCTAGGATCCATGTTCACGAACAAAAGCCAAAAGTTGCCACGGCTAACAGTGCTGGACAGGAGAACCCTCCACTTGCACAGTTGCTTCCAATGAGTCACCGTCAAGGCAGTGTTGTCTCCCACATCGACCAGGCAACACTGGACACAATGGCAATTAACCGCTCTCATTCAAAGCCAGAACATAACCCCAGGGGGAAATTACAGTTCATTTGGATAGCTGCACTCCATTGTTTAAAGCATGAGAAATTCTAAATGTCCTCTTTAGGAATGCTCCCATCCAGTTGTTTTTACATCAACAAAAGCCTCGTTGGAGACAAAGCTGGAAGCCCTTCTGCCATCACAAAGCCCCGTAGAAAATGGCTGGTGGGAAGTCAGTGGTGCTGAGTTCTCACCTCCCTCTGCATGGGTCCCTGGAGGAGCTTGGGTGCTTATTTCCAGTGGCTTCTTACCCAAAACCTAATAACAACACCCACCTTGGGTGCACAGACAAGAAAAGAAGGCTATTGTTTTCTAGGAGTGTCCCATCCTATATGAGTACTTCACGGCATTGTCTAACAGGAAGCCCTCGGAGGTTGCTGGCCCAGAGCCAGCTGGTGGAGGGGCTTAGATCCAAATCTTCCTCACTTGTTTGCAGCCATCATACAATAGAGGTAGAAGGACATTGTTCATCATCATGAGACCCCAGATTTATATTTATATCCACAGTATCTGACACTTAATGGGTATAGTACTCAATAAATATTTTCTTTTGAACGTTGATTTTCCTTCTTTAATGGAAGACACACTTAATTCTTAGTGTATTCCATCTCAAACTAGTCAATGTAAAGTATTCCACCTTGGTAGTTCTCTCTCTACAATTCTAGAAGTGAGATTTTAGTAGAAAAGAGAAATTAGAAAACACAGAAATAAACTTTTTCAATTAGCCAGTAGGAGAACATAAAAATTGTTTCAAATTCATATTGTCGTTTGATGGCCATGGGTTTCCTCACAGCCTTTTAAATATTCTCAGACTCAAAGATGGAAAAGAATAAAAGACAATGCACTGACTCACATAGAATGCAACCTTGGTGGGAAGGCACACGAGGTCTAGACAGTGGCAACCAGAAGGTGGAACCTGAGTACCAATCACCTACATCCTGGTCCAGCCTGTGGTGCCTTCTCACTCCAGATGCGAACACAGGTATCAGACTTTCTTAGTGCCTCGCTCTTGTGTGTCTCTGAGGATGGAACTTTATTATCTCTATTTCAGTTGTGATAACTGGCTCAGAGGAGTACAGCAATTTGTATAATATCAGAGAGGCACTGAACAGCATCTCTGGGTCCTAACTGGCTTCAGACGACTAATATCTGTTTTGTAGTGACGTGTTTAGCCTCTTATGAAAGTTCAGGAACCTTCCTGACTAAGCGAGGTAATGGCCAGCACAGTTTGTACTTCTGGTACAAATCAAACCACAGCTGAAAGAGACAAAGCCAGGGCCAAAACCAATGATTCACTGCCTACCTTGTGAAAGACACTGGTGATTCTGGGTCAAAGTCTAATGAGCGGATGTGCGCATAGCAATTAGCTGTGCAAGCACCCTGGCTGGCAATCTTGGCAGATCAGCTCTAATTGTCATAGAAACTGGACTCCTCTCTGCCCTGCAGGAGAATTCCACGTGGATGATTCAGGATGGAGAAGGCTGCTAAGGATTTCTCTTTCTCCCCAAAGCTGGAATTCTGCACCTTTAATACTTCCAGCAAGAACTAACGCAGAAAAGGTCAGGGGGATGACAAATACGGGGACATTGCCTTTCAATCATTTCTACCACTTTGAAACGTCTGGTAACAGCTCACAATGCTAAAAACCCCGAGAAAGGTAACTCAGTCAAGTGTCTATCATGTAACTATGAGGTCCTGAGCTTAATCACATGTAACACATGTAAGACCACATACATACCCATGAGTGGCAAAGATAGGCAGGTCCCTTGGGCTTGCTGGCCAGCCAGTGTAGCCAAAACAGTAAGAGACTTTGTCTCAAAAGTAGATAGATAGAAAGATAGATAGATAGATAGATAGATAGATAGATAGATAGATAGATAGATAGATAGATAGATAGATAGAT
>NW_026594216.1:2924527-3063034 GCF_907164565.1 Psammomys obesus | reverse complement strand
GATAGATAGATAGATAGATAGATAGATAGATAGATAGATAGATAGATGAGAGAAAGATAAGTGGTGAGTGGTGATTGATGAAGACACCTGACATTCACCTCAGACTTTTATACCCATGTTCAAACACATGCATGTATACACACATACACACACCTAAAAAAGGACCAGGTAAAATTAAATTTGCTTATTTCCTTTTCTCCATTAGTCAGACTTGTCCTTTATAACCAAGGAGAATGAGGTCGATGGAACCTCTGAAGACATCCCATTACAATACTGTTTTAGTTCTGAAAGTGTTCAGAAATCTTCATAATCCTCTAAGAAACAGAACAAAGCATTCTTAGCCTAATCAGCAGTCCACTTGAGTGGCAAGGGAAGGGCCAGAGAATTTAGGAAACGAAAATTGACAGAGCGACTAATATAAGCTGGGCATTTTATTTCAATTGCACAGCTCTATGCTCTACTTACCGTCTCCACTTTATAAGAAGGAAACCAGGGTCCAGAGCAGAAGCATAACCAGCCCTCTGTCTCACAGACAGGACTCAGAGCCAAGACTGCCCAACTCTACAACCTCTGTTCTCAAAGGTCAAGGGCATTTATGTGCATCCACATTTAGAACTGCGTCCCGTTACTGTGGTCAAATACCTGAGGGGATTAATTTTTTAAAAGAAAAGGCTTAGAGGCTGGAAAGGTGGCTCGGTGGTTGTGAGTACTTGCTGTTCTTGCAGAGGATGCGGGTTCAGTTCCCAGCACTCACACAGCAGCTCACGTCCATTGGTAACCCTAATTCTGGGGAAATCTGACACTGTCTTCTGGCCTCTGCAGCACCAGGCAGGCACATGATACACATATAACCATGCAAGCAAAATATTCAGACACATGTAATAAAAATAAACCTGTATTTTAAAAACAGGAAAAACAAATCTGAGTTGGTCTCACAGTTCTGGAGGTTTTATAGTGTGGTTGGCCCACTGCTTTGGAGCCTGTGGTGAAGCAGGGAAATATGCAAAAACCACTGCCTTCTGGATAGAAAAGAGGTGGGGGAGAGCCAAGCATCTCAGCATCCCATCAAGGGCATTTCCCCAGTGACCAGAACCCACATGAGGCTCCATTTAAAGACTACCATATCTCAATAGCACCTTGCACTGGGAACCAAGCTGGGGACATTTATCCAAACCTCTGGCATAATAAATTACGAGTAGAAAAAGGAAGTTTCCACTGATGGGAACCCAAGCAAACCTTGAATTCTGCTTCTCCTCTCCCATCTCTGTACCCTCTTAGCCACCATTATGTTCTTAATGTAGGTCAGATAAGTATATAGTGACAAAGCAAATAGGACCTATGATAGATTGACCCTAAAGTTGTACCACAGGTGAGCTTAGAGTTCACCCAATAGGCTCATCCCAAACTTATTCCATTATGTTGCTGTAAGTGAGGTGGCTGACAGGAGTTCCAGGCATTGTGAGAGTCTAAATTATTGAAGAGAAATTCAGTGACGTTCGAAATATCCTACTTAGGCAGGGGAATGTGCTGATGAATCTGCAAAAGTTCTTGGTGACAGACTGAAGTGTTTTAAAATTTTATTTGTGTGTTAGCTTGCCATGGCCATATAACAAACTCCACTATACCATTCCTTGACCATGTGTTGACCTTTTTAATTAAATATATATATATATATATATATATATATATATATATATATATATATATCCTCATTTCTTTCTGGCTCAGAATTTACCTTCACAAGAACATGAATGTGGCACTATGAATGATGAAAAAAAAAAACACCTCAAAAACTTGAGTTTCGACTCTATCATTTGGATCAATGGTGACACTTGGCATCAGTTTGTGTCCATGCAACAATCAGAACAAGATGATCTCTGTGCCCCTGTATGGAAGTATGTTCATTCATTCAGTGACTAAATATAAATACATGTATACTGCCCAGAACTCCAGTGTTTGATGACACTATCAACATTATCACTACCTCTAACACTGTATGTGTATTAAACACAGACCACTGTGTTGTAGTCTGAGATAGAGATATGGACATAGATTTGGTCCCCTTTACCCTACTCCATGAGAAAGTCAGAAGAAGAAGAGGGGAGAGGTATACAGTCACCACGAGGTTTCTACCATCTCCAGTCGTAATGTAGATGTCCTGACTAGTTTTATGTCAACTTGACACATGCTAGAGTCATCTGAAAGTAGGAACATCAGTGAAGAAAATTCTATGACATTTTCTTAATTACAAAATTAATGGGGAGGGCCCTGCCCATGGTGGGTGGTTCCATCTCTGGGCTGGTGGTCCTCGGTTCCTTAAAAAAGCAGGCTGAGTGAGCCACGTGAGCAAGCCAGTAAGTGGCACTTTTCCATGGCCTCTGCATCCGCTCCTGCCTCCAGGGTCCTGCCCTGTTTGAGTTCTTGCACTGACTTCCATCAGTGATGAACAGTGCTGTGGAGGTATAAGCCAAATAAATCCTTTCCTCCCCAAGTAGCTTTGGTCGTGTTGTTTCATTATAGCAATAATAACCCTAACTAAGACAATAGGAAACGAGATTATCTTAATGATGCCAACAAACCTGCCTGAAATGGGGATTTTTGTTTTTTACTTCAATCTTCTATTTTGAAAACTATCAAATCTACAGTCAAGTAGAAAGAAAATCACAATGATTATGGTATTGATCCAGATCAAGGAACTTCTCCCCTAATTGTCATGTGTCTTTTAAGAAAAGCTACTATGTAAAACTTATGACATCACTTGACACTCAAGAAATGTGTTATTCAGGACCAGGGATGTAGCTAGGAGTTACCTAGCATGTGAGTCACCTAAAGAGCTGTTTAAAGTATTGATTCAAGTTATATTTTAAAACCACCATGAGTTATATGTTGACTGGGCTTGTGTTTGTTTGTTTGTTTGTTTTTGTCTTCTCTCATAATGAGTAATGAGACTCACTAGAAAGGCAGACCAGTTCTTGATAAAGGGAAATAAAATTAGCAATTCCACAAATGTGGAGCAGTGAACTCTCATTTTGCTGGATCATCTGTGACTCTAGAGGAACTAATTTGAGGAGTGGCTGAAGAGTCCCATCTCCCCTAAGTTTTCTTTGTCAGCTTTTCAGGCAGGATGAGAGCTTCCTATCCTGACCTGGAACTTCAACCCTTTCAGCAGGTGACAACTGTGGATGCATTAAGTTCAGGCAGGGCTGCTGATGAAGAACTTGTGACCTTAATATGAAGTTCATTTAAGAGATTCATTCACACAGAGGAGAGCTTTGCAGCCAGTCCTGAAGATACCTGATAAAACAGGATCAGATGAATGGGGAGGAGGTCCCCCCTATCAGTGGACTTGGCAAGGGGCATGGTGAAGATGAGGGAGGGAGGGAGGGACTGGGAGGGAATGAGGGATCAGGACACGGCTGGGGTACAGAGTTAATAAAATGTAACTGATAAGAAAAAAATAAAATACAAAAAATATTAAATGCATTAATCAATTTAAAAAAAAGAGATTCATCCTGCTAGTCTTTGTGAACTGTGCTCTAAGGGAAATACGACACACAAGGAAAAAAAAACCATCTAGTGAGTCCCTCCTGTGCTGCTAACCTCAAGACATGGAAAGAGCTGCATCTTTTCTCTCTGATGTGGAAGCCTCTAGCCACGTGTTACCTTTGAGCACTTGGAAACTGGCCAGTTTTGTAAAAGAAGCAAATTTTAATTTTAATTAATTTGAATAATCACACGTGTCTAGAGGGTGTTTTTTGAATAGTGAAACTTTATATAAATGTGAAGATACCTGAGGCTCTACGCTTTTATATAGACCTGGCATAAGAATATAGTAACAACAGCTCCTGATAAGGGGATAAAAGACAGAGTGCAGGTTGAGCTTGAGTCAGAAATGGTGTCAGCTTGCCAATTTACAGAAACCTAGCCCAGCCCTAAAGTAGCTGTGGGTTTAAAAGCCAGATACTTAGGGAAATTGATTTAACTGTAAGTAGAAATGGTATAACATTCAGCTTCCAGAAATGGCTTTAACATTTGAGTCACAAGTAACAATTAGACGTTTTCAGCTCCTGAAATTCAAATATTTGCTCCAATTTCTTACTCTATTCCCTATCTTTACTCATATAGTCACTTTCCCACTGCTGTTCCTTGCTACCTTTTCTCAAAAGACAGGTAGCTAGAAATAAAGAGCTAAGCATATACAGCCTACCATAGAGCTCTGTGCCCTCCAAACAATGAGGAGGCATTTTAACATCACTGTTATGCTCCACTGTCCTCCCAATTATAGCTCTGTCTGGGAGACTAAAGCTTTGCCACCAGACGAGAATTTGGTAGGTGAAAGTGGGAAGCATGAGAACGTGAGCTTCATACCTGATAGGGTAGGGTGTGAGGAAGCAACTGTTCAGCAACAGGGACTGCTTATTTCCTCCACATATTAAACTGCACCAAAAATTAGAAAGACAAAACAGACATTAGTACGGTTTCAAAGCAACGGTGCACAAAACTCCTGGTATACAGGATTTAACCATTCAATGCAAACAATCGAACTAGCTTTATTGATCATCAAGGAGAACTGGGAAGACAAATGCGTACAAAGCCAAGTGTTCCTCACATCATTCTGCAATTCCGTTGATTGATGGCCTCGGCCGAACAGTAATACACCATCAGGCATCTGATGTTGCTCCTCTGCCAAATTCCTGAAAGAAAAAAAAATAAGTACAGGCGGAGAAATGATTCTCAGTCATACTCAGCAGAAAAGAGCATCTGAAATCCATTTCCCACTGTCTGGATAAGTTGGCCCAGCGCAGGGTTATAGATAAGATCATTGGCATGCGTCTGACGTTGGACTGTCAGGACACTGGAATGTACAGAAGCAGTTAAGCAATGCTATCCACAGGCTCCACCTATTTAGAGCTGAGTACGAAGAGAGCAGGTGACCACAAGCACGCAGTCGCACTGGTTTGTAGTCTGTACCTGTTACCATTCTCTACACCCATAACACACTCTTAGCTATTCTCTATTGAAATGACTTACACTATCAATACGATAAACTTGATCATTTGGTGCCAAACTTAGCAGACTTTAAAGCCTGGGCGCGAGAGGGAAAGACCTCTTCTTGAACAAATGCACACACTTATTTTACAAAGGAGCATTAGTGGAAGGATGTAAGATCCAGAAACTAGGGAGAGGAGCTAAGATACAGCGTCTTCTGGACAAGGCCAAGCCATCCCGTCCCAGACTCATAGCAGACGCAGATGCTTGCAATGGATCTTCACAAGAACAAGCCTACCAACAGTGAGATACCTTTCCCTTCCAGACTATCGGCTATGACAGATACAGGACATAGGCGAGGGGAGTCATTGCCTTCAGTTGTGAATCCACCGATTACTCCACCAGGCTCTGATAAATACTTCTAACACAGGGGTCACACACATGGCTCTGACTAAACTAAATTGGTCATAAAACAAGCAAAAAAAAAAAGGTTATGAATCTGGGATACAGGGAGATAAGAAAGATAAGAAAGAGTGATACAGAGAATGGACAAAATATATATAATGAAATTAACACCTCAAATTTAAAAATAAATAATTTGTTAATTAAAAATAAATAGAAATTAAAACTAAAAAAAAGGAATACAAAATAAAACTACCCAAATTTTATGACAATTTTGAAGGCAGTTTAAAGAGATCACAAGTAAATGTAATGTAAAAATGATACACTACATTTTTTTGAAAACCTTAATGAAACTGATGATTCCCTTCAAAACTTGAAACAAAAATGAACCAAAAACTATGAACCCAATAATAGATCCAAGAAAAAGTTCAAAATTCTTAGTCAATAGCGACAAACTAATGAGACAGTTTTTACTATTTATTTTTTTCAAGAGCTCCAAGAGTACATTGGTCATTACTAGTGAATGTATAAATTACATATATCAACTACTAACACAGTATGATTACAGTGTAGGATATACATAGTTTATGTCTTTAATTTTCAGAACAACTTTATGATAGAAATTATTTCCAAGTTTACAGGAAATCCAGATAGTGAGAAATCAAACAATGAGTTTGAGAAACTTTACAGTATAAATGAAGCTAATTTATTGGCAATTAATTTAAGCAGAAAAACTAAGAGACATTAATTGCAACCTGTATACATCACTGGAATTCTGATTTAAGTGAAGAGTTTAAATAAACACTGGTATTATATTCAATGCTTATCAGACATTGTTATTGAGAAGTTATTTTAGGGACAATAATGCGGCTTGTTGTAGAGGACTGTTTACTAAGCGAAAGTCACAGGGTTTGGTCTTTAGCAACACACAAACACACACTACACACACACACACACACACACATACACACACCAATACAACATTATAAACTGGTAGATCTGTAGATGTGGGGAAAAGCATCATGACTATTTCTCTTAAACTTATCTGTCAGGTGAACATATTGAAACACTTATAGATGAAATGTCATCATGGCTGAGACTTGTTTTAAAAAAAAAAAAAAAATCTACCGGAGAGAGGAAGTGTTTGGAAGGACAGATAGGAAGCAAGATTGCTCATGAACTGACAGTTACAGGAACTGAGTGATGGGTAGATGGGATTATAGAACTGTATTTACATATGCTCATTTTCCATAATGAAATTACGTTAAAGCTATAAAAATTAAAATGCTATACTATGACATAGAAGGAGTTAGATGAATTGATGAACTGGAATAGACAGTTCAGAAAAAGGTAACACTGGGGATATACTTCAATGGTGGAATGAATGCCTGGCATGCACAAGGGCCTCAGTACTATGAAAAGAAACAAAATGGAGCTATCGAAATGTATATATTTCACATAGGAAAATGGTAAGTAAATATAATTTCAGAAAAAATATTGACATGTAAATTTTTGAAAAAAGGCTAGCATTTTTTTCTTCAGTAAAAATCAACTTAAGTTTATCATTATCAAAAATTAAGTGCAAGCATATTAAATAACTATAAATGTTAAATCTATATATCTTATATCTGAACAAAGACAATTGAAGTACAAAAGCAATAAAAGAAAAGCGAAAAACTCAAAAGGTCGCTGTATAAGATGATTATGGCAGAGAGCGAGTCATACAGCAAACTGAAAAAGAAAAAATAACACAGGGAAAAAATGTCTAGTAAATGAAAAATTATTCCCCTTCTCTCTGCCTCTCTCCTTGTCTCCCCCTCACTTTCCCCGCCCATGTGTGTGTTTGTGTCTACACGTACCCATATGTGGGCCCCAGAGGACAACTTGTAGCAGTCAATTCCCCTTTCCATCATGTAGATTGCGGGGCTCAAACTCTGGCTGTTAGGTTTGGCAGCAAGTGCATTTACCCTCTGAGACTTCTCATCAGCCCAGAGAAATAGTCTTAAAATATTACACACTCGATCCAAACTGAAATGAAACTATAAAGCCACCACAGAACACTGGCAAATAATACAATTAGGCAAAGAATGTGACTATACAACTCACAAAAATTAAGACGTCTGCCAAACTTTAGGCAAAGTGAAGTGAATCTTATGAAAGAAGGGGGAGATAGAAAGACCTGGAGGGGACAGGAGCTCCACAAGGAGAGCAACAGAACAAAAAAATCTGGGCACAGGGGTCTTTTGTGAGACTGAAACTACAAACAAGGACCATGCATGGAGATAACCAAAACCCCTGCATAGATGTAGCCCATGGCAGCTCAGTGTCCAAGTGGGTCCCTTAGTAATCAGTACAAGGGACTGTCTCTGACTTGAACTCATGGGCTTGCTCTTTGATCACCTCCACCTAAAGGGGGAGCAGCCTTACCAGTCCACAGAGGAAGACAATGCAGCCAGTCCTGATGAGACCTGATAGGCTAGGGTCAGATGGAAGGGGAGAAGGATCTCCCTTATCAGGGGACTAGGGGAGGGGCATAGGAGAAGAGGGAGGGAAAGTGGGATTGGGAGGGAATAGGGAGTGGACTACAGCTGGGATACAAAGTGAATACGCTGTAATTAATAAAAATAAAGCAATTTTTTTAAATCATGTTTTAGCAAATATTTGCTGAAACCAAAATGTCCCCATTGTATTAAGTCATACTTACACAGCAGACCACTTATATCACCGTAGGCTTAGGAAAAAACCAGAAAGCAATTATCTAACTGTTCTTCAGGTGAAACATGAATTAAATCAATGCAAACATTACAGATGCTTTTTAACAAAATGAAACTTTCTTGTTAATTTACTAGATGACATATAAAATATAAAACTTGTGAGCAAATGCAGAGAAAGATGAAAAAACAATTTCACTACCCTTGGCTGCACACATATCAAACATCTGTCTAGGCATCCTCTGAGTCTAGCTGGTCACGAACAAGCCAAGGAGAAGCAGCTATCCGCGCTGGGTACCGGTGAGAATTTTAGAAGCCAGGAACTGAAATAACATCACTGCTGAAGAGTCACCTGACACTAGAGCAAAGGCCGCCTGAGCTAAAGGCTCCTAAGATACTATTTCCTGGGAGGGAAGAAATTTAGGCCATGGGCTACAGCTGTTTGAGGAATGAGAGAGCCATTCCTGGATAAGGAAAACAAAAACCTTGGTATTGAGGCAGTTCTTAGACAGATAGAGAATACAAGCATTACACAGAACTTCATACCAAGAAGTGAGAGAGAATTATTTATACCTAAAAAATGCAACAAGCTTTCTTGTGCAGCCATGCAGTACAGCACAGCTCAAGAAAAGAGGGAGTCAATCCAAGAACCCACAAAATAAACATACACTCCATTCTAGATTCGCAAACCTGGCTCCATGAGGCTGCAGACTCAAAAAAAGGGGAGGGGAAATGGGGCCACTGAGTGTCCAGTGTGCTGACTGGAGAACTGGCTCTTAGTTAACCTGCAGAGTAATTTCTTAATGGTCTTATGCTACCTATGAAAGCCTGTTGAACATGACAGCCAGGGATCCCAACAGATGGGGGAAGTCGGCTGATTTCTCTTGCTGAATTATTTTACACGGAATTCAGAACACTTCACTTCAGAGTCAACCAGAGAGAAAGGAATTTGCCTGTGTTTTGTTCAAGAACAGCTGCTAGTTGCTTTGTTTATCGCATACAGAGACCAGATCCATTTCTCCCACTGCACTGAATTGTTTTTCTATGTCAGGGTCTTTTAAGATGCTTCTTTGGCATGCTGCCTTTGCAGGGCGGGGAGGAGCAGGTGGGCAGGTTGTTTTCTCCGGGTAGCTCCATCAGAAGCCTGTGGTATTGAGCTGTGGGGAGCTCTGCATCTCTACAAGAATAACATGCAATCCTTATCGGATAGTGATATCTCCTGTTAAAAGGACCACTTATGTCATTTCTTCTCCGCGCGATGGAACGATATTTTCTCTAGTTTCTAATGTGCCAGAAGTAACAGACATCCTTAGAAAAGTGCTAGGACGTGCCTCACTTCAGACTCTTCACAGACGGTGCTATAGTGCCCAGAGGAGGCTACAGTCTCCTCATGCCCACTTCCCACCCAACACAAACTTGTTTTTTGGAGGTAAGTGAATGTCTCTAACCTTAATGGATTAACCTAATGGTTGGCTCAAATTCATGGGATATATGGTTACAGAAAATAGTGAGAGCTCTCTGGGAAGTGGAGAAAACCATAAGAGCGCAAAGCTGCAAAGCAGAAACCTACCAAAGGCTCATTGTATAAATAGCCCACAGTAGAAAGGGCCTTCATTAGAAACATAATCTTTTACCCACATGTGTTTAGAGCTGAAATTAAGTAAATGTAGCCATTCAGCTCTCAACAGGGATCTCAGTCAGGAGCTGGAGTCAGACCACCTAAAGGCCTTCCAGCAAGGGAATGTTTCTTTTAACCAAATGGCTTTGTGTATCTATACCACCTAAAACTGGATCTGTAGCCTTCCATGAAATTTTGGCAGCTCCCATGAAACGAACATTCATAGGGAGCCAGCTTTGATTTATCAGCCACCTACACACAGCCTGAATCACACAGTCCCTAATTACAACTGAGGACAGTAACTCCGTCACAGCTACTAACCTCATATGAAATACACAGTGTTTCTAGACGTAGCCACAGAGGAGAAAGATAAAAACTTTCTTCCTGACACTGGGCAGTGGGGGCTCACCCCTTTAAGCCCAGCATTTGGGAGGCAGAAACAGGTGAATATCTGAGTTCAAGGCCAGCCTGATCTACAGAGCAAGTCCCAGGACTACACAGTACTACAAGCCAGGGCTCCACAGAGAAAACCTGTCTTGAAAAATCACACTAAAGTTTTTTTCTCCCTGATAAAAGCATTGTTATTAAGTTCAAAAACTCTGACCTTTTCCTTGCTATTTTTATTAATATATATGTATGTATATGCACTATTCTTTCTGGTGCCTCATAGCCATAACACACACACACACACACACACACACACGTGCGCGCACACACTAAATGCAAAAAGGGCTTTCTAGCTTCCCAAATCATTACCAAGTTTTATTCAACAAGTATTTATCCTATTAGACTAGGAACTGTACTAGAGAGCAGCGACAAAGTAGCAAACAAAACAGGTAGGACTCCTGGCACTCTGCAGTCAGCAGAGGTGACATTCATGCAGTTTCCAGAGTGCATTCACTACTATTCAACCTCCAGAGTTAAGACACACAGTTACCAACGGTAGGATTAGAAAACGTGGTGAGACGTTGTATGTTTCCTAACATTAGGAAATTGAATCCTTCAGCTTGGAAGAGTACCCTCACCCAGAGTCCCTCACAGGGAGCTCGTTGGCAGGTGTGTCGTGCTCGCACTGCATAGTACCAAAGATCACTTTAGGGAGCCAAGGCTGCTTCCGGTGTACACTTCTGGGGAGTCTCCAACGCAGCCAGAGCGATCCTTTGACACTGAGGGCCCACCTCTTGAGAGTACCGATGAAATTATTATTTTGTACCTCACAAACTGAGATACAGGGAGGGCACATAACTCAGCTACAATCACAACACCAGCAGTGATCGCTCACTCCAGAGGCGTCTAGCCCAGAGGGTTGTACAGACACCCTGGGGTATGGGCTGAATCCATGGGGCCAGCATTCCCATTCCCGCTTCCCCCAAGGTATCCATTACACTGCCTTGATGGTGGATGGCCCGGTATTCCTGGCTAAGATTGATAACTGAAAACTTCTCTCAAATGTTCAAGATTTTTCTCTAGAAATAAAATAATCTTTAGTGATTTCCTAAGGTTATCCTCAGCATGAGTCAAAGAAATGATGAAAATTGATATTATTGAAACTTAAAGTTGATAAAAAGAATACAGGACTGACTATGAATGGAGAGATATGGGTTTAATTTTTTCTTCTACCATTGCCAAGCTGTGTTGACAATTTATTTCTCCATCTCCAGGCTGCTTTTGCACAAAGAGACATTTAAATTAGATTCTCTCTAATAATCTTTCCAGTTCAAAACTTCTGTGGTCCAGATATCTACTTTGTGAAGCATAATTCATCTCTCATTTTCCTTTTTCCTCTAAGGAGAGACTATTAACATTTTTTCCTGACAATACCCGGACATTGGAAAGTCTCAGGGTGCGAAGGAACTATTTTCTTCAGCTGCAGCCTGTCAGGCAAATGCCCTAATTGCCCTATGAAAAATTTTACTTCAAATCCAGATTGTTCTCCATCCTTCTATATCACTCAGAAATCTCCCGAGAAGCCAAACTAATAGGCTGTGCAGACAGTGCTTGACTTATGCTGGTTCAATGGACTTGTTTTCAGTCTTACAGCGAAATGAAAGCCTGCCCACAAAGTCATCCTGCTTTTCCAGTTCAGCCCAGTATTCAATAAATTACCCCTATAACCAATACATTATCATAAAATGGGCTTTTATTACAGTTTTCCCAACTGTTCAGCGCAGCTAAGGTTGGCTGAGCCAAGTTCTGATGTTCTGCGGGTTAGATGTAGGAAATGTATTTTCCATTTATAACATTTCATCTTACATTTGATTTGCTGGCAAGTGACCCACTATAAGATAAAGAGCATCTCTTTAGAGGGAATTGGGTCCTGTGACTATGGAGGTCTCGAGGTCCCCCGATATGCTGTCTAGAAGCTGGACAACCAGTGAACCCTAGTATAATTCACTCAAATCCTCTTGTCAGAGAGCAGAAGCTAATGGTATCACCTCCAGCCCAAGACCAATGCCTAAGAATCATTGGGCTGCTGCTATCAGTCTGGACTGCTGAAAGGACATGGGCACACAAGGTCGAGGACAGAAGTTGAATGCCTTCTCAGTAAAACTGCGAAATGTTTTTCCTCTGTCTTTCTGTTGTGGGGAGATCCTCGGTGCACGGGATGACGCCTGTTCACATGGGTGCAGTCTACTTACTGATTGAAGTGTTGGAATCTCCTGCAGACACCCTCACAGGCCTACCCCGAGTCCGTCCTGTGCCGTGTGCCACCATTTTTCATCTGCCTAATCATTTGGGTACAGCAGCCTAATCTTCAGAGCCTCTCTCATTATCAGTGGCAACAACCCTCCTTACCTACTCCAACCTCAGGTGCCATGTGGCTTTCTGCTCCCCAAGAGGCAGGGCAGGGGTCTGGCATCAGGTATATTCTAAGCACCTCATATTTATCAGCTCAGAGTGTAGGAGGCACCTGCCCTATCTCCTCTCACTAATTTGTAGCAAGAATAGAAGAGGTGTTGAAAATGAACTGGAATTGCACAGAGGGTGCTGGAGACATGAGTGTCCCCTTTCTTGGCACAGCAACACTAACGGTCTCATTTAGAGGATCTTGTTTGCCTTTATTCTATCCTGGCAACACTACTATTTAATAGAACCTAGGAGTTTTTGAGCTACTGGCTTTCATCTGTAACATAACTCAAGGGGCTATGGCCTTGGGTTTTGTTCCCTAAAGGGTTGTATGTAAAGCTTGCTTCCCAGGGTATCATGTTGAAAGGAGGGAGATACAGGACTTTTAAGAAGTGGGAAGTGATTGGGCCATGATTGCCCTTCTGAGGAGATTAAGGCTATTCTCTTCATGTAAGAGTGGATTATTACAAAAGTGTAAACCTGGATTCTCCATGCTCACGTGTCTCCTGTGTCACGTGACCTCTTTCTATGCACAGTGGCTTCGCCTTCTGCTTCACTACTGTGTTGCATCATAGCCCAGGCAGCTCTGGTATGTTGGTGCCAAACTGACTAGGTTTTCTAACCACTATAACCATGAGCTAAACAAATCATGTTCCTTTATAAGCTAACCACCCTCAGAGATATCCAGTTATAGCAACATAAAATGGCCACAAAATACTGTGTAAACTAGAATATATCATGAGACAATTAAACTTGCCCAGAATTAATTAGTTGTGTTCAACTATGAATGTATTTCTGCTCACCAAATGTATACTCAATTGGAAAAAGAAAGCTACATTTACGAAGCATATTTCTTGACCTCTTTAAATTTGGAAACCTATCATAGTCATGAATTAATTTTAGGTTACATAGTAATGGGAAGAGGGACTGCCTCTGACATAATCTGATTGGCCTGTTCTTTGATCACCTCCCCCTGAGGGGGGAGCAGCCTTACCAGGCCATAGAAGATGACAATGCAGCCACTCCTGATGTGATCTGATAGACTAAGATCAGAAGAAAGGAGAAGAGGCCCTCCCCTATCAGTGGACTTGGGAAGGGGCATGTGTGAAGAAGGGAGAGAGAGGGTGGGATTGGGAGGGGAGGAGGGAGGGCCTTATGGGGGGATACAAAGTGAATAACATATAATTAATAAAATTAAATTTAATTTAAAAAAAAAAGAAAGGTGCATGCCTTTAATCCTGGCACTTGGGAGGCAGAGGCAGGCAGATCTCTGTGAGTTAAAGAAAAGCCTATTCTACAGAGTGAGTTCCAAGACAGCCAGAGCTTCACCAAGAAACCCTGTCTTGAAAAACAAACAAACAAACAAAAAAAGACAAAGAGAGAGAGAAAGAGAAAAAAAACTAGGGTATGAAATATAGTGTGTCTGAGATTACAAAAGTCGGTCTTCCAAGTTCTGAATGAGTCTTCCTTGTTCAGAGCTGGTATTACCTCTCCCAAGTCCATTGGCTTATCATGTATCAAATAACTTTCATATGACTTTGGTGTATCAAAATAGGGCACACAGATGCTTACAGTATCAGGCAATGTAGGAGAATCCCAAGGCCAGCCTCTCCCAGTCTCTGCCCACCACATGTGAAAACAAGGATGGGCTAAAAAGAGAAGCCGGTGCTGCAAAGGAGCTAGTGAGGAGGGCTCCTTCCATAGCTCAGTCTCATGAGGGCACCTCAGTTTGTGCTTCAACTGCTTAGTGTCCTGGAGCGTCCCCCTGTCATGTCATGCCAGGCCCGAAAGACTTGCTCCTCATCCAGCCTGTAAACGCCAGCCTAACCTCCAGATTGCTAGAGTTGAGATGTCATTACCTTCTGAAAATCTACTATTGGTCGAATCTTATGTGATACCAATACCTCAGCTTTTACTTCATAGCACATAGTGATTGCTACTGTACCTGCCTTTTACATATCTAGACCAGCTACAAACGTGACCGTATTAGATATTGCATCAAATAATATATATGATTATATAATATGTTACATATGATACCGCACATATAAAATATAAACAATGCAGCACAATCAAATATTATGTGATACAGTGTATAAATAACATATTCTTAATTTATATTTAAGTATTTATAACCCATTGGTGAAGGTAGGCTTTTAGCTTCGGATATCCATATCTGAGAGAGGGAACTGAGAATTTAAGGGAAAATACAAAAGGATAGTGGCATGTCTATGTCCCTGAGTGTAATTTCCACTGATCTCAGAAGCAGACAATGAGACAGAACAGCTCTGCCAAGTCTATGATTTATCTAGCCCAAACCTCCATGTCTTCATATCTTAAGCCCTAAAAACAGAATTAATAACAAAAAAAAAAAAAAAACCTAGTAGCTTTTAGCCAAAACATTATTATTGTAACAACACCCACCCTGGACTCTGCTGTAGTATTATTCCCAGTAGAAAATGGTCCTGGTTGTCCATGTGAAGACTCCCGGGGGCCAAACATTATAAACTGACTTAGCTCCGTGCATCACTAGGCGACAAAGAGGGAATGGCCACCAAATAAAGTGGCAAAGGCCTGAAGACAAAGTCCTCCGCCATTCAGATGCACCCACACAGTCCCTGGAAACTGTCAGTCCCTAGCTGTCTAGTCTCCAGCTGGGAGGCTAAGCCTATCTCTCCACCCACAACTGCTCCAGCTGCCAGTGACAGCCAGTGAGTCACACTGCCCAGAGATAAGAGCCCTGCTGAGGCAAATGCCCTGGGAATGCTTATCATCTCTTTCTCACACCACAAATGCTCAGCTCGGCTGGCTCCATCTGGCGTTTCAGCACCTGAGAAGTTTCAAGGGTAGCCTCTCAGGCTGTCTGCAGAGGCTTCTGAATCTTATGAGACACTCATCATGAGGGCCAGGGATCAGTGCACACTGCTGACAGAAGCCTACACCAATAAGCCTTGTGTAAGGCTGGGGAGGCAAACAGCATAGTATCCAGCATTACACTGTAGTAGGGAGAGAAAGTGTAATAAAATGGTGTAGCAAACAGTCAATATATCCTACATGTTACAGAAGCATAAAGAGACAGTCATTGCTCGGGTTGGGGGCTTGGAAAGCAGGAGAGAACATGGAAGAAGAGAGACACGAGTTGTCTCCAGATACTCCGATAAGAATGACCCAGAGGACAAAGCCAGCCACAAAAGTCACACCGTGTAGTATGTACTATGTACTACATACTATGTAGTATGTAATATGTAGTATATTATGAAATATCCAAAATAAACATATGGATGGAGACAGAAAGTTCATCGGTGTCTCCAGAGGCTGAGGAGAAAGAGAATGAGGAGTGATTGCTAATATGCTGCTGTTTATTTAAAGGTGGAGACAGTCTGAGACTTGACTGCAGAATAGTTTAAAACCAAACTCAAATCTCCAACCTTAAGTGACTTCATTATATGATACTTTAAGTATGTGTCAATACAACTTCTTCAAAATCTTCTGAGGTCTTGAGTCTTTAAAGTAAGTATTTGTTCATTTGTGTTGTTTCTATACTACTTTATCTTGTTCTAAGTACCCAGGAAGGGGGGTGGAGAGATGGCTCAGTGGTTAAGATCACTTACTGCTCTTCTGGAGGACCTGAATAGGGTTTCCAAAACCCACCTCGGCAGATCACAAAAGTGTGTAACTCCAGATTCAGGAAATCTGTCCCTTCTGGCCTCCAAGGGCATCTGTGCTCACGTGCACATGCCCACATACGGGCACACACACCTACATATGATCCTTAAAATAATAAAACATAAATATTTAAATATTGAGAAAAATCCAATTCATTGTCATTTCGACTTTTCAAGGTCGACAGATAATAAAGTTCTCCAGCAGTTAGTGGCATGAACACAAGTTTCCCGTCCTAGTCCACAATATGATCAAGACACCAAGGCTTACAGTGTCCCGGGTTCTGAGGAGAGAGTAGTGGCTCTTCAGAGAAAATTCTTGCCCATCAGAAGAATTCCATGTCAGTGAAAGAAAGGCCAGAAAAATGTCAGGCAGTCCCCTGGACTCTGAGGTGAACCCAGAGATGTGTTCTAGGATTATGTGAGCAGGGGCTGGATCATCCTTGGTAATCATACAATGCAAAGTTGTGCTGAATGGGATGAAAGTCAAGGTGAAAGGTAAGCAAAGGGAGTAGAATAGATAACAGCTTCAATAGTAACCCTAAGACACCACAGCAAAAGCCAGACTGAACTGTGTTTGCAAACACTACCTTGGTAAAAACTAGCTGCATGGTAGCAAACTCCACACCAAGAGTTCAGGAAGTTCCCTCTGCCTTCAGTGGGAAGGGGAAAGAAATGAGCATTTGCTGGGCAACCATCCATCCTACTGCAAACATGGAGGTGGCGGGTGCCAGGAGTGGTGTCCTGTGCCACTGAAGAGAGGACTATGGTGTGGACACTGAAGCCATGGGGTATGTCATGCACAGGAAGAGTCTTAGGAGCAACAGCACACAGTTTTCCTTTCAACAGGAGCCATGCAAACACAACAAAAAGCTATGAAAAGTTCCCTACCTCTTTATGGACTCAGGCATAAAACTTTGGGTAACAAAGTTTTCTATTTGCTCCTTATTGCAAGAGGTTGGCTTTTTAGTCACTGATATACCCAATCCCACAACCAAATAGCCCTATTTCGTTCAAAATTCAAGTTTCTCTCTTTGGGTTTAAGACTGGTAGAGCAAGTGGAAAGCCTGGGGTGGGAGGATGGCAATGGTCATGACGCCCTTAGTTTCTAGCCCCCTGCCCATCAGTTAGGCTGCTTCTGGCCTCTCTGGATGAAGCAGAGAAAAGGATAAGAGAAGGGAATGGGAACGTGGAGACAAAGGACAAAGTGACTGACGCCACCTTAACTTTGTTGGTGTTCCTCTGACATTTGAGTTTGCAGTGGATAAAGTAGACTGGAGTTGACATATATTTAAAGTAGCCTTCCTCGCTGGTGAAGTTAGGAATTCCTCAGACACATCACCTTCTCATTTTACTGACTTAGTTTTCTCACTTCTGGTTCCTTCCTGGAAACCTGTTTTCTCCCCAGTTGTGTACAAGTCCCTTCTGAACCTTTCCTCTCACTTCACAGTCTGTTGGGGTCCCATTACCATCTCATTAGTCACAGACCCAGCATTAGTCTCAGTGTCCTCAAGGACTCCAGGGGACACAAGCTCTCCTGGTGTGGTGTCCTTGACGTTCTTCCCATTGGGCCTAATGAAAACCAACCCCTTCTCCACAGAGAACTGAGACCACGGGACATCAACAATTCTCTGTTGGCTGGTTATCCTAGGGTGCTTACTCCCTCACACTCAGGATGCTCTTCCTTTCTGGAAAATTAGTCCTCTTCCAGAATACCAGATGATAACCCCATGTGCCCCACCCCACCCAAAGCCACTTTCTTCAACCAAAAGAGATTGTTCTCAAACCACAGCAATGGGCAGTATCAACAGCAAAGGCATGATATGATTACATGCACATTTCCAAAAGGCTTCTTCTCTGTGCCAAGCCTGGTGGTACAGGACAGTCATCCCACGTGTTCAAAAGGCTGAGGCAAGAGGAGGGCAAATGAGTTCAGGGCTAGCCTGGGCAACCTGTTAAAAACAAAAAGGCTAGAAAGAGGGGAGCCCATGACACAACTTGAATTTCAAACCATTCAGAATGTATTTGAAAAAACAAACACAATATCATGTTTGTCTTTGTCTGGCCTCTGATAGATATTGGAGGGATATTTATGAACTTGATAGAATATAGAGTTTATGATATACACATTGAATTGAATATAACATACTTTATGTAGTCAAAACAATACACATTGTTTTTTTTTTTAGAAAGAAAAGGCTCTGGGAGGTGTTTCCAGACGTGCCCCTCTGACTAACTATGCTTGCTTCTTCCAGACATTGGTAATTATTATTTTTCATAATTTTCCACCTTGCTCTGCTTGCTAACAAGCTTACAGTTAACTAATTATTGTATCTTTTGGCTGGTTCAGTGCTCTTTCATCTATTTGCAGAGGGACCAAATATTGTTTTTCTAACTAGTTTACCTTATATTGCTTTCTGTAATTTTAGAAACGAGATATGGTATAAATAAATCTATTTTGACCTATTTTTCTTGCTCTAGAGCAGTGGTTCTCAACCTGTGGGTCACAGCCTCTTTGGAAGATATCTCTCTCCAAAAATATTTACATGACAATTTCATAGAAGTAGCAAAATTACAGTGATGAAGTAGCAATTAAATAATTTTATGGTTGGAGGTCATCACAACATGAGGAACTGCATTGAAGGATCATAACCTCTGATGGCTGACAGCCACTGAAGTAGAATGATCATCTAGATATGATTGGCAGCCAGCTCTTGAGATGGAGGTGACCACTGCAGAGTGGAAATATTTTGTTTCCAGGAGACCTATCTGTGCTCACCTGGAAATATGTGCCTTATTTCCTCAACTAGGGAGAGCACCATTCAAGGTTAAAAAAAAAAAAAGAGGGGGGCTTCAATCCCTTTTTAAAAACACAGAAGTAACACCACACGCGTGCGCGCGCGCGCGCACACACACACACACACACACACACACACACACGGGCAGAGAGAACCTTCTAGCACACAGTAATTGCAGAGAAGATACTGGAAAAGAGAAGAAAGAAACTGAGCAGTGGAGAAGCAAGAGCAGCTTCAGGGAAAGAGGACTAAGGACCAGCCTGTGGAGAGAAATGGAGACCAGAAAGGAGGCGAGGAAGAGAGAGGAAATGGGAAAGAGAGAACACTTGACACCATTAATTCACTGAAAAAAAGTGTATTAAATGCTTTCTTTGTGCCAGGAACTGATATTATACTAATGAATAAGACTGCAAAGTGTGTGCTCTTACACTGTTTACAATTTGAAACAGAAAAAAAAAAAGTCTCCTACTCCCGACAGGTTACAGCGTGTGGATGTGAGAGGACTTCTCCGAGCAGATGTGTTCTCAGTGGGAGTGAATCATGAGAACTACTCTGACTCAGACGCTCCCAAGTCAGCTGTACGCAGAGCCAGAAAGAAGCAGCAGCCAGCAAGCTCCAGGTGGAGAACAGAATGAAGGCAGCAGCTGGTGGCAGTGAGATTCTGGGGTGGCTAAGGAAGAGGCAGAGACTCTCCAGGGCCTCTCAGATCTGGGCAAGGATCCCCGACTCCTCCAGTACGGAGGTAGCTGCACCAGGGGAAAACCTACTTAGACCTCGTGACGGTATAGTCTGACTTGCATTGTCAAAAACTGATTTTCTGGTGTGGAAAACAAAGGACGACAGGTGGATACAGATGTAGAAAGATAGATGGAGGCTCCAAGATTGGTGTGACCATGGGAGCAGACAGAAGCGGTCAGGTTCATGACATAGGCAAGGAGGATCTGCAAATACTGGTTACTGGTGGCAGGTGGCTGAGAGGGATATGTGAATCAAGAACAATGCTTAGATTTCCAACCTAAGCCTCAGAGAGATGGGAAAGTTTGTCTTCTTAAGAAGATAAGCATGAAGAAGGAAGTTAGGGATGCTGCGCAAAAGGAGAATCCCGGGCTCGGCGTCTGTCTTTACTTATTTTTGATGACCCCTTGAAAAACTAGTGTAGGTACATGCGAGTGACTGCATGGACTCGCATCCCAAGTGAAGGCTGGGCTTGAGGTACAATTTGGAGAGCTGTTGGGAAAATTAAAGGCTTAGGACTGGGTGAGTTTACATAGGCGGTGTAGCAGGTAAAGGGTCTGGGAACAAATTCTGAAGGTCTTAGGGAATCATGGCAAAAGACACTGGAAAGCGGTTGCTGGAAAGGTCTGGTGGCCAGGAAAAAATGACATCACCTTGAATATTTCAAATAGAAAAATTTTATGTGGGAATGTAATGCACAAATCCACTGAAAAATACAGAACAGGATAGGCTGTTCTCTGGTTTATTGCTAGGTTTTAGAAAATTATGAAAGTGCAAAAATCTCTTAGAAGTATTGATTGGTAGGAGAATGGTGGCGATATATCTATAAACCTCCAGTGTGGAGATGAAATGATGCCACCCCCTCTCTGTCTGTCTGTCTGTCTCTGTCTCCTCTGTGTATCTCTGTCTCTGTCTCTATCTCTCTGTCTCTGTCTTTGTCTGTTTCTCTCTGTGTCTCTGTCTCTCTGTCTCTGTCTCTTCCTTCCTTCCCTCCCTCCTTCCTCCCAAATCTCACACAGATGCCTTTGTTGGTGGACCTAAAGCATGACCCTGCTGGTAGAAATGCTGGGTAATGCAGTTTTCAAGACTCAAAACCCATAAGATATGGAGTTTGTGAAAGGGTGTGGGACTGGGGTTACACCCAAACAAAAGCCAAGGCAACCACAGCTACAATAATACTGAGCACATCTGGGCGTGGCAGCAGATGTAGGGCCTCCAACACCCAGGAAAGTGTGTGTGTGTGTGTGTGTGTGTGTGTGTGTGTGTGTGTGTGTGTGTGTGAATCTGACTCCTCTGGGCTTTCTGATGGCTCAGGAGCATCCAGGCTCCTTTCTGTCCAACTCTTACTGCACAGAATGCCAAAATTGATTTCTCTTCTTCTGACACAGTCCCTCTCTGACAACCATTTTTCCATTTCCTTTGTATTAAAACAGAACAAAAAACACTTTTCCGAAATCATGGAACTTTCAGTGACAAGCTGATTTGAATCTTTCCAACTTCAGCAGTTATCATTTGAACACCTGCTTCTCTGAACAGGGATCACTCAATCAAGGGTTTGTATAATGAGCAAACAAAATATTTACCTAAGAGAAAAAGAAGGCATGGTCCAATACTGTTTTTAATAACATCTTAATTTCTAGCACAGTATAGTATCACCTAAGAAGAAAAGAAGAAAAGGCTTTGGTTCGGGGTAGCAAACTGAAAGTCATTGTCAAGCATTTGACTCTAAGGATTCCACAGCCTTGTTACAAAATGCTCACATCTCTGTGGTGTGTGTGTGTGTGTGTGTGAGAGAGAGAGAGAGAGAGAGAGAGAGAGAGCAGTTAAGAGTGCTTGCTGCTCCTCCAGAGGGTTCCCAGCATCCACATGTCAACTTAAAATCAACCATACACAGCCCTAATTCTTGATAATCCAACACTCTCTTCTGACCTCTGTGGACACTGGTACACACTCAATGCATTTACATACATGCAGGCAAAACATTCGTACACACAAAAGGAAATAAGTCTATTTTTAAAATCATACATGGTTATAACCTATGTGTTTGGGTCTTTAGTGGAACTGTGAGCTTCTGGAAGAGAAGGATGTTACATCACCTATCTCCTCTCCCTTAATTTCTGATGTCACCTGGTAAATATCGACTGAATGATGAAACCAGTAATTACATAAAAACTGAAACAAGAAAGCACAGCTGTCAGTGGAGACAGCCTCTATCCCAGAGCAAAGCTCACACTTTCAATTGTTGGTAAGCTTCAAGAAGGAAATAAAAAGGACACCTTGAAGGTCAAAGAAGGTTTGTGCCTGTTCAGGGCATCTCTGGGGGGGTTGGCCTTCTGACTGCAAAAGAGAGAGTGTCTTCCATCTCAGGACACAGCAGCTACACACAAGGATTGTATTCATCTTTTTGTTATGAAATGTGAAGTATAAATTCTATAAACAGACCTCTAAGCAAATCACACACACTTCCAAACAAAATTAAATTAGCGCATCTCAGATTACAAAGTTTATTGTTTCCATGTTTGCTTGTATATTCCACAAGCCCCTCATACACAGATTGCAGAGATGTGCTCAGGGATATAGATGTTGTCAGCTTGGAAATGTTCCAGTCACCCTAGATAGTGTGCTCCTAAATTCATTACAACCTGATTTTTAAAAGTGCCACACTGTCTTGATGTGTACTTTTTAATGCTCTTGTCTTTCTTTCTTTCTTTCCTTCTTTCCTTCCTTCTTTCTTTCTTTCTTTCTTTCTTTCTTTCTTTCTTTCTTTCTTTCTTTCTTCCTTCCTTTCTTTCTTTCTTTCCTTTCTCTCTCTCTTCCTTTCTTTCTTTTTAAAGATTTAGTGTTTGTGAGTGCCCTATGTGTATGTACACCTGCATGCCAGAAGAGGGCATCAGATCCCGTTACAGATGTGATTGCTGGGAATTGAACTCAGAACCTCTGGAAAAGCCACTGAATCATCTCTCTAGCTGCCAAAAGTGAATATTAGCCATATAATACAGTATAACTATACTACAACCCACAGACCTAAAGAACCTAAATAACAAGGAGGATCCTAGGGAGGAGGCTTAATTCTCATTCAGAAGGGCAAATAGAATAGAAACAGGAAGCAATTGAAGAGAGGGAACAGGATGGAAGCCTACCATAGATGTCCTCTGAAAGACTTCATCCAGCAGGGGATAGAAGCTAAGACTTACATCCAAACTTTGGATAGGCTGGGTCAGATGGTAGGGGGGAAGGCTCCCCTTTTTTTTAAGGACTAGGAGTGGGGTAGGAGGGAAGAGGGAAGGAGGGTGAGACTGGGAGGAGACGAGGGAAGGAGCTACAATTGAGATATAAAGTGAATAAATTATAAAAATATATTAAAATTTAAAGAAATAAAAATTTTAAAAGCCTGTGTCATATTGGCTCAAGATTAGCATATTTGATCTGTCCAATGCTGTAGCTACAGTTCCAGCTCTACAGAATAAACTTTCAAGAACAAAAAAATTAATACTCAATACTTGTTGTGAGCTTCAGTTCCTGGAGCTGGCGATGAGTCTTTCTCACAAGAAATGCAAGTGAAACAAGCATTTAGACAGCCCTGGCTTTATGCAGACTTGTGAGCATACCCCCCCCCAAGCTCTTCCTCTCCATCCCCCGACCCACGCTCCTGTCTCCTACACAAGTATGCATACACACAGCAGTGGAACTCTGTCCTCTGCCCATGACATTGCTGTTGCCATCTTGACGTCGGAGCAGCTGTGACTACCCAAGAAGGTGAGACCTGGTAACAAAACCCCATAGAACATCGGTTCTCAACCTCTGGGCCACGACCCCCAAGCCAGCTACTCCACATAACAGATATTTGCATTACAATCATAACAGTATCGAAATTATAGTTGTGAAGCGGCGACAAAGTGATTTTATGGTCGGGGGTCACCTCAACATGAGGAACTGTGCTAAAGGGTCATAGCATTAGTGAGGTTGAGAACCACTCACACAGAAGAAGACGGAAGTTCATCACCTTAGACTCCAGCCACTATTCCCTCCCTTCAGGTAGTCCTGCCTTAGCTGGGGTGCAGGCAGGCATGAGGAGAAGGTACAGTATATAAAGGGGAGAAAGCTCATTAGGGTAATGCAGTTTTCACGAGTCACCCCCTCTTCTGAGCTTGTCAGTAATTCAGTTGCCCAAGAGTCACTCGAGTTCTTGTAAGTAACTTCTTACCCATACTCTTATAAATAGCTACAGTAAAGTCAATAATTCGCCAAGCTGAATTTGGACAGAATCAGTTCTTTGGTCTGTAAGTGCTCCATCTGGGGTAAATGCATGTTCCTGTAAGTCTTCCAAAGAAGAGTTAGGCAACAAATTGGCACCAAGTCTCAACAGTGGGAATTATGGATGGTGTCTGGCTCTTTAGACCTTACATAAGTAAAGAAATAAGAGCCCGTGCTCTCACTGACTAGCAGAATGATGGGCGTGTCTGTGAACACCAACAGTGTGATTACTATTCTGGTATATGTGAAAGGATTCTAGAGCACAGATGAAGCAGCAATTTCTTCTTGAGGGAGTTGTTAGGAAAAAGGCATGAAAACCTGCAGAGAGGAGGAAACTTGAGCTGGAGCATAACGGATAAGCAGAAGTGGCTGAGCAAGCAAAAGATGGGAGAGCGTTTTTTTTTTCATTCTATCACTGTATCATGAGCACACGTCCTGAGGCCCAGCTGCCGCTTACAATCCCTATGTCTGTAGGCAAGTTTCCCTCTCGTTGGCACTTCAGTTCCCTTATCTGACCACGGCATGGATGACAGCATATTTTGTTAGGTTCCTTGCGAGGATTAAATGCAGTGATGTTTGTCAAGTGCTCAGAAGAGCATAGACGTGGAAAAGTGAGATGGTTGTTGCTGCTGCTGCTGCTGCTGCTGCTGCTGCTGCTGCTGCTGCTGCTGCTGCTGCTATTACTGTTTGGTTGTACTCAAAACTGTTCATTTCTGCTAAGTAAAATTTAGTATTATGCCTATGGAGGGCTCAAGTCTACCTGTATGCCCATGCATGACAACTGAAAACCCCTGCTCTAAAGAAAATGGAGTGAAAACACAGCAACCAGAGGCATACACGGAACATATTAGCCGGCTACACGCTCAGGTGAACAATGGAGTTGTCCCCTGTGTTGCAAGCAGAGCACTCAGCCCCTGTCAGAGCTTTTGGGGGATTTATCAGGAAACAGTTCATTGCTACTTGCAAGAAGAAGGATCTCAGGTCTGACGAGCATACTTAAGTACTTTGTGCCAATCAAGCCAGCATCCTTTCTAAGAATGCTCTTTTTTTAATGGCTATTTTTTGCCTCCCAGTCTTTAAGGAAGGAAGATAGCTTAACACATCAAAGCAGCATTGTTCATTCTGTATGCGTTGCCCTGGAGTAATCTTCTCCATGAATATTTCATGAAATAGACTCCCCGGAATGAGAGTATAGACTGAAGGTCAGAAAGGGTGAGTCACAGCTGATGTTGGAAGACTCATCTGAAACCATTGTTGACACGTTCAGATACTGTCTATAATGGAGACAAAGGATTCTATGCCCTGCAGCAGAGGTCTAGAGAAAGAATTTTAGCAAGGCAACCACCTTAAAACAAAAATCCCTGCAGTATCTAGAGCCAGTTCCCTACTCCATTAATACTGAGCTCCCAATTTTCTATTTCCTCCTGACTAATTGTCAGATGACTCTCAGTCATAACTTAGATTGCTGCATACTTCTTCCCACTAGGATTGGACCAACACCACAAAATTTTAGTGACAATCTTACACTTTATGAAAATTTCTAGCTAAGCTCTCGGTCTGCACTTATGGAATAAGAACAGTGGAAAGCTTGCAGGAGGTGAGATAAAAAATGGGCAGCTGTTTGCCCCACCCTCCCTAGGATGTTAATGTGCATTCTGACAGTGAGTCATAGCCAGTCAGCTGGCTATGTACAATAGTGAGCCTGGAGCCTTGTGCACACATTTCTTTTTTTTTTAATCAGAATAGACGATGGTTGCCATCCTTTGTTCAGATTTTAAAAGGATAAAAGAAGAAAAGGAAAAGAAAAAGAAGGGGGAAAAGAGGAAGAGAAGGAGGTGAAACTATAATTGTAACCCCAATGATGGAATAAATAAATCTTGTTCTGATTTTGTATTATTGATAAATCAGAACTCTTCTTCTACATCTCTTACCAAAGCACTAAAGCAGTTCTCAAATGTGGCCCGAGATGATCAGCTTGAACATCATCTGGGGACTCGAGATATGCAAATTTCCTAACAGTTGCCAACCAATCAAAAAGATAAAATGTTATCTAGAAATTGGTATACTTGACGAACCCCACAGATAATTCTGGTACACACTAAAGCTTCAGAGCTATTGCTCCAGCTGTGTGAAAATTTGTCTTTAAGAGAGTTACATTGAGTCTCAAAATGTTAATATCAAACATCCATTTTGTTGAATCTCCCTGTAGAAGTCAACTTACCCATTCCCAATCCTCTGCTAGCTCCTCTAAGTGATGAAATAAAAATTTCTCATCTTGCTCTACAAAGACCCTACAAGCTGGCCATTGTCTACTTTTAACCCCCTACTGCACATACGCACTGCAGATCCACAGTGTACATCTTAATTCTATTCTATGCACATGCCTTATAGACCTCTTTCCTTATATCACACTCTTTCTCAGTTCTCCAATATACAATGAGATTCTGTAGCCTCAAAATTCCCATGTCTCCTTGATCACATGTCTCTAAGAGTACCCATTAAGTTATTTCATAGTTTTTCCTCCCATCCATCTTTCGAAAGAATGAGATAAAGACTGTGTAAATCATGAGCAAAGGCATTATCTGTTCTGTCTTTGTAATTGCCCGCCCCTATAAAACATCTGACATGTTCCTTATATAATTACTCCATACCGGCATCACTCACAGAAGGAGAGTTTATGCATTTATACCTTCCATTCTAAGGCAGAAACATCTGTGGCCAAGGAAAAAGCTCATATGATCGAATTCTTATCAAAGAGGTGAAAGTCTGTGTTGGTAGATACTTAATAATAGAAAAACCAAGTGCTTCCATCTTAGGAATCATGAGATTTGATTCTGTCATTTGTTTGCCTTGAGGAAAATAAACCCCTGGGTCTCAGAATCCTTCACTATAGAATGGGAAGAAAGCTGGAAAAAACATCTGTCCTATCTATAAGAACATGAAAATGCTGTTTACCATAAAGAAGATGTTTAAAATCTCATGTCCTTATCCATTGTTTGTCTTGTTTTATATTAGCCATTATCTGAAATGCTAAGGCATAGAAGAATATAAAGGTCTCATCCATCACTAAATGCAGAAGGCACTGGGAAAGAAGGAAGGAAGGAAGGAAGGAAGGAAGGAAGGAAGGAAGGAAGGAAGGAAGGAAGGAAGGAAGGAACGGAAGCCCATCTCTTGAAAACATCAGCAAGGACAACCCAGGGGGATCCAAGATGGCAGCACCAACTGCACACTGTGTCTGATCAGCAAGGCAGCAGTGACTGCACAGCAACCAACAGACTGAACTGTGGGCCCCAAAACACCAGTGACTGTGTTTCCCAGGTGAGAGGAAACCCCACAGTGAGGGAAACAAGCAGGTTTGACCTCAGGTCATCCAGCTAATCCCCAGAAAAGTTCTTGGGTTCCCACAGGTGTGTGGTATCCAGAACCTAGCCACAAGCCTAAACACTATGCTTACTGTCCCAGGCAGAACTGTGGGCCCCAAAACACCAGAAACTGGGGCTCCCAGTCGAGATACAACCCCATGGTGAGGGAAACAAATGGGTCCAAATGTAAATCATCTGACTAATTCCCAGAAAAGTTCCTGGGTTTCTACAAGTTCAGGGTCTCCAGTGTCTACCCACAAGCCTGCATGCTGTGCTCACCATCCAGGGAATACCTTCTGGGTATGGGGCACGAAATTCAAACCTCAGGCCTCCTGATGCCTGGGAGCCATGGGAACAGCCTCAGATGCCTCTCCAAAGCTCAATCTATCTCCCTAGGGCTACCAACCAAACTTCTGGGCTCTTTGGTTCTCCAAGATGGCTGAGCTCAGCAAACACAGTGTCTGAGCATAGTGTCTGGGCAGCTGCAGCTCATTAACCTCAGAACATGAAAGCCAGGAGTGGGGCACCTATCTCCAGGATTTCCCCTGGTGAGAGGAGAGCCCCTGGACTCCTGAAGAGTCCAGTTAGTCCACAGGATCATACTCCTGAGGAGAGCCTTGGAAATTCCCTGAGAACCACCTGCCATACACACCATATGCCATACACACCAATCTGAGGAGTGATCCTTCTGGAGCATCCAGCTTCCTGCCCAGGGCGCTTCCCACACCGCACCCCACCCCCAGGACGTCAGCAGGCACCAGAAACTCCCATCCAGTGCCAGAGACTACCAGACAGCTGAAGGCCAGAGTAAAAACACAATCAACAAAAGCCAAAGCAATATGGCATCTCCAGAACCCAGTTATCCAAAGGCAGGCAGCCCTGATATCCTAACACAACTGAAACAAGAAAACGACCTTAAATCTATGCTTATGAAGATGTTAACAGAGGAAACAAATGATACAGGTAAAGAAATACAGAAAGATGCTGTCAAACAGACTGAGTCCATTAGAGAGTTCTGTAAAGAGGAAATTAATAAATCAATTAAAGAGATACAGGAAAACACAAACAGTCAGGTGCAGGAAATCAATAAGATGGTTCAAGATCTGAATATGGAAATAGAAACAATAAAGAAAGCACAAACTGAAGCAATTCTGCAAAAAGAGAACTTAGCAAAAAGAACAGGACTACAGAGGTAAGCATTTCCAACAAAATACAAAATAATTTTAGGTGTAGAAGATACAATGAAATAAATGAATGTCTCTGTCAAAGAAATGTTAAATCTAAAATATACCTGACACAAAACGTCCAAGAAATCAAGGACACCATGAAAAGATGAAACCTAAGAATAATAGGAATGGAGGAAAAAAAAAGATTCCTGTTTCCAAGACCCAAAAAATATTTTCAAAAAAAATCATAGATGATAATTTCCCCCAATTAAAAGAAAGAATTGCTTATAAGCATACAAGAGGCCTACAGAATACTTAATAGATTAGACCAGAAAAGAAAATCCTCCTACCACATAATAAAACACTAAATGTATACAACAAAGAAAAATTATTAAAAGGTGTAAGGGAAAAAGGTCAAGTAACATATAATGGCAAAACTATCAGAATCACATCTTATTTCTCAACAGAGACTATGAAAGCCAGAAGGGCCTAGACAGATATCATGCAGCCCCTAAGAGAACACAGCTATCAGCCCCGACTACTATACCCAGCAAAATTCTCAATCATTATAGATGGAGAAAACAAGATATTCCATGACAAAAACAAATTTAAAAAGTACATACCCACAAATCCAACCCAAATCCAACTCAGGAAAACACAAGAAATAAATAAGTTCACTACTGCAAAACTAAAAATAGACAAGCACATAAACACACTACCACAACAAACATCAAAATTAAAGGAACGAATAGTCATTGGTCATTAATTTCTCTCAATATCAATGGACTCAACTCTCCAATAAAAAGACACAGACTAACAAGACTAATATTGGGTCTTGCTTGAACAAGACCCAATATTTTGATGCATACAAGAAACACACCTCAACCACAAATATAGACATTACCTGAGAATAAAGGGCTGGAAGAAAAGTTTGCAAGCAAAAGAAAGTTTGCAAGCAAAGGGACCCAAAAAGCAAGCAGGCATAGACATTCTAATATCTAACAAAATAGACTTTCAACCAAAATTAATCAAAAGAGATGAGAAAGGACACTTCACACTCATCAAAGGAAAATTCCACGAAGATGTCATCTCATTTCTGAACATCTATGCCCTCAATACAAGCACCCACATTTGTAAAAGAAACATTAATAAAGCTTAAACCACACATCAATGCCCACATATTAATTGTGGGAGACTTCAACACCCAACTCTCATCAAAGGACAGATCAGTGAAATAGAAGCTAAACTATGAAATAATAACACTAACAAATGTCATGAGTCAAATGGACCTACCAGACATCTACAGAACTTTTCACCCAAACACAATATACCTTTTTCTTAGCACCTCACAAAACCTTCTCCAAAACTGACCATGTAATAGGTCACAAAGCAAGCACCAACAGATGCAAGAAGATTGAAATAATACTTTTTATCCTATCAGACCACCATGGACTAAAGCTGGACTTCAACAAGAGAAAGAACAAAAAGCCTACACACACACGGAAACTGAACAACTCCCTACTCAATGACAACTCGGTCAGAGAAGAAATAAAGAAAGAAATTAGGACTTCCTAAAATTCAATGAAAATGAAGGCACAACATGCCCAAACTTAAGGGACACACTGAAAGCAGTGCTAAGAGGAAAGTTCATAGCACTAAGTGCCTTCAAGAAGAAATTCAAAACATCTCATACAAGAAACTTAATGGCTCACCTGAAAGCCCTGGGGAGCGGGGGGAGAAACAGACACACCCAAGAGGAATAGATAGCTGGAAATAATCAAAGTCAGGGCTGAAATCAATAAATTAGAAAGAGAACAATTCAATCTACAGATTCAATGCAATCTACAGATTCAATGCAATCCACATCAAAATACCAATACAATTCTTTACAGACCTTGAAAGAAAAATTCTCAACATCATATGGAAAAACAAAAAACCCAGAGTTGCCAAAACAATCCTGTATAACAACAGATTGTCTGGAGGTATCTCCATCCCTGATCTCAAGCTGTACTACAGAGCAACAATAACAAAAACTGCATGGTACTGGCATGGAAACAGACTGGAAGATCAATGGAATTGAATGGAAGACTCAAAAATAAACCCATACACCTATAGGTACTTGATCTGTTACAAAGAAGCCAAAACCATACAATGGAATAAAGATAGCATCTTCAACAAATGGTGATGGTCTAACTGGATGCAGAAAATTGCAAATAGATCCATACTTACATCCTGCACAAAACTAAAGTCCAGGTGAATCAAAGACCTCAACTAAAAACAGACACACTAAATCTACTAGAAGAAAAATTGGGGAAGAACTTTGAACTCATTGGCACAGGAGACAACGCCCTGAACAGAACACCAACAGCACAGACTTTAAGATCAACAATTAATAAATGGGACCTCATGGAACTAAAAAGCTTCTGTAAAGCAAAGGACACTGTCAACAGAACAAATCGACAGCCTACGGAATGGGAAAAGATCTTCAGCAACCCAAATCCAACAGAGGGCTAATATCCAGAATATATAAAGAACTTAAGAAATTAAACTGCAATAAACCAAATAATTCAATCAAAAATGGGGTACAGAACTAAACAAAGAATTCTCGACAAAGGAATATCAAATGGTGGAGAAACATTTAAAGAAATGCCCCAATGTTTTTAGTCATCAGGGAAATGAAAATTAAAATGACTCTGAGATTCCATCTTATACTCACCAGAGTGGCTAAGATCAAAAACTCAAGTGACAACATATGCTAGAGAGGATGTGGAGAAAGGAGAACCCTCTTCTATTGCTGGTGGGAGTGCAAACTTGTACAACTACTTTGGAAATCAATCCGGCAATTTCTCAGGAAATTGGGAATAATGCTACCTCAAGACCCAGCTATACTACTCCTGGGTATACACCTGAAATATGCTTCACCATACAACAAGGACATTTTCTCAACTATGTTTATAGCAGCTTTATTCATAATAGCCAGAATCTAGAAACAACCTAGATTTCCCTCAACTGAGGAATGGTTACAGAAATTGTGGTACATTTACAAATGGAATACTACTCAGCAATTAAAAACAAGGAAATCATGAAATTTGCAGGCAAATGGACGAAACTAGAAAAGATCATCCTGAGTGAGGTAACACAGAACCACAAAGACACGCATGGTATATACTCACTTATAAGCAGGTGTTAATCATATAATGCAGGATTATCATACTACAATCCACAGACCTAAAGAAGCTAAATAACAAGGAGGACCCTAGGGAGGATGTTTAATTCTCATTCAGAAGGGCAAACATGACAGACACAGGAAGTGGTTGAAGAGAGGAAACACAACCAGACTTTGGGCAGAGCACAGGTAGTGGTGGGACAGAGTGGGGGAATAGAGGTGGGGGGCAGGAGCTCCATAGAAGAGCCAACAGATCTGGACCCAGGGCAGGCCTGCGGAGACTGCTTTACCAACCAAGGACCTAGGTCCCCCTGCTCAGATGTAGCCAACAGGCAGCTCAGTCTCCACCTGTTTCCCATAGTAAGGGGAGCAGGGGCTGTCTCTGATGTGAACTCTGTTGCCAGCTCTTTGATCACTTCCCCTTGGTAGAGAGGGGAGGGGGCTGGCCTGGCCAGGGAAGAGTCAGTCAGTAATAATGAGACTTGATAGGCTGGGGTCAGGTGGTAGGGGAGAAGGGCTCCCCCTTTCAGAGGAATAGAGAGATGGAGGGGGAAAGAAGGAGGAAGGGTAGGACAGGGAGAAGATGAGGGAGGGGGCTACAATCGGGATGTAAGGCAAATAATTTTTTTTAAGTTAAATTAGAAAGAAAGAGAAAACATCAGCAATGTGTTTCAACCCAGGAAGACCTCCTATGGATACTTGCTCTGTAGATGGGGGGATTTTCTCCCATCGCTGCCTCCTACTTCCCGATCTGCCTTGTGAACAACATGAAGGCAATGAAGAGGTCTTGTCGTTGTGGTTTTCTTTCTAATCTCCCTTTACATATTTTCTGTCTTCATGCTCATTGCTAGGACAGTGGCAGCCTGCCAACTACGATTATTACCATCCTCCCAAGGGCCTTGTGTACAATTGTACCAAGGTTCGGGTTACTTGTAGTCAGGTTATTGGGCTGCTTTCAACTCTAGGCTTTTTGGCAGGTGTAGGAAACTGGGCAGCGTCTTCAGCTCTCAGTCTGCTCTGTCAAGTGCAGTTGATGCTTAAGGGTGAAAAAAAAAACGTGAAGTTGACTCAGTCTCTGCAAATTCTAGTCAAACTTGTCAGCAGTTTAAAAAACTTAGTCATTAAAAAAATTAAGCTTAATGCTTTTGGTAAGCTCATCTGTAATGTCCTGTTTTACAACCTTTCAGCCTGTTTTGACAGCCCTGTTCAGACTCTATTAATCATGTGATGTGATAACTTGTCTTTTTTTTTTTTTTTCAATTTTTAAGGTGCTTTGAGGAAAGCCTGTCTGCCTAGTACTTTAAGCCATTCTCACTCTGAAGGGAACTGCATCATCAGTACAGACTTCACCGTGTTAATAATGAACATAGATAGGAGCCAGGCAGGCTTGACCTGTATTGAGGATGGTGAGCAAAGAGTTCCTAAGCAAAACTGAGAGGAAATAAAGAAAATAAGGAAGAGGAGAGGGTGTGAGGAGAGGGAAGAAAATGAGAAGATGGGGCAAACCTTCCATGAGGCCACCATGAACAGGATGCATCAAGAGACCAAAGCAATACCTCTAGGAAGGTCTCAAATGCACAGGACAGAGAATAGATAGGACTGCCATAGCACAGAAGGAGTGAGCCTCCATGACAGAGAATACCTTACCAAGAGAAGTGTCTTATCTGAGGTAGAGCCCTCAGAGAACTGGCTGTGTTGGAGTTTAGGATGGTTTGAATGAGATTGGCCATCCGTAGGCCCATATGTTTGAATAGTTAGACATGGTTGGTAGAACCGTTTGGGAAGAATGAAGAGGTTGTTGGAAAAGGTGTGTCACTGGGGCTGTGCTTCAAGGTTTGAAAAGAGTTACACCATTCCTTGTGTGCCCCCTCTGCCTTCTGTTTGCAGATCAAGATGTAAGCTCTCAGCTGCTCTTACGAGCAAGCCTTTGCACTGCCCTCATGGACTCTAACCCTGTGGAACTATAAAAGAATCCTTCCTTTCATAGGTTGCCTTGGTCATGGTGTTTTGTCACAATAACAGTAACAAAAATACTAACACAGAGTATCTATGATAACAGTTTTAGGCTGTCACTAAGAAGTAGGCTTAAGGTCCCCATGAAATTTGTTTCTTCCCTGATAAAAATGGTCAGACTAGCTTAGTCTCGGCATAACATGAAGAAAACAGTCCTCCTGGAAAAGTCAGTTGGCTTATTAAATTATGTGGTCTAATATAAGGTAGAATTCTAAAATTACATTCCCTTATCTACTCCCAGAAAGTATCTTCATCCCAGCACAGGCTTTACCCTCTGGCAAGGACACTGAACAGCAGGGAAGCCCCAAAACAATTGAGGGGAAGCTCCCTTTTCACTGTATGGTGCCAGCAAAGATATACATAAATTCCCACTTGTCAGCTGGTGGCTCTCAGGCTCTAGTAACTCAATAAGACTCTATGCCACTGGCTGGCAATTTCCATGGACTCTAGACCACATCTGGCTTGGGATAGGGGTGTCAAGCCCCCTACCATGCTGTAATTGCTTCTTCTATGGATCATCTAACCATCAATGTTGGTTCCTCACAGTTGTAATCCAAATGTTTAATTTGACCCATTCCCTTAATACTCACTATCTCTAGCCAATGAACCAACAAAATAAATCTGTCATCGATGTATTTACCAGAGACTGGGGCAACACAGGAGACATGTAACAGAGTAGAAAAAAATCCAATGCAACCTCCACTTGGGCCTAACAGTCTCTTGGTCATTTCTCTGAGTTTGACTCTGGTTTTCAATTCTATTCTTGACCATTTTCTCTCTTGTCTTTGTCTCCCATACTTGCAAATCTACTGAAGAGAATGTAATGGATCTCATTTGTCACTCCATGTCACTAGTCCATGTTGTCAGGAACACATCCATGATAAGAAGGAAGTCATAACCTTAGCACATGAACACTTAGGTCTCCTTCACCAGCAAGTCCACACTCCCAGCGATGGTTTTAGTTAAGTATTGTTTATTTGGTGATTACTTCAGACTACTAATGCAAATGTAACAGGATGTTCACACAACACTTCTAACAATTCACTAATTATAATTCTAATAACTTGATTTTCAATCAGAAATATCTAAGTAAATTCATCATGTGTGAGTCTTGCAGAAGGATATTGGCAATACTTAGTAGGAACCACAAATGATTTACATTACATCACCTATGTACCAAAACCAAAACAAAAAAACTGCAATAACTTAGTCTCATATTCTTCTGCCTTACTCTACTGACTGGAGCAGGTAGAATTAACTCATTGTTTTGTCTGGTTTAAATATTAATTTGTATTCATAATTTAGAAGTTATACAGTACCTTTAAAGAGCAAGGCTAAATCTTCCCTAAAGTTCTCTCCCTCTGTTTCCTTATTCAGATAGTATCTGGTTATAGGGGCATTTTCTGTGTTCTTTGATACCAGAAAATAAAAGGTACCCTAGAATAATATGTTGGCTTCCTCCTTTGGTCTTTGGAGCAGGCTCTATGATACTCTGTTCTTGCTGGCACCCACTGATACAGAGGCCACTAGCTCACTCAGTCTTATCTCCTAGCTTGGCTAAGCCCTGAGTCCTTGGCTGAATAAGCTCCATCTTGGTTCCCACTGGCTAATTATCTCTAAGCAGTCATTATAGCCTCTATCCAGCCCCTAGTCTTACAGTCTACCCTGGGTTTTGCTGCAAAATTACCTCATTCCTTCATAGCAAACCCATCAAAGTCTTACTGGCCTCACTGGACTCCTGGCAAGGATGGTGGTATTCTAGAAAGTGCCAACAAGACATTTTAAAATAATGAAAATCTGATCACCCATCAGATTATTAGCTTATATTAACACATTATGCCCAAACACCCCGTCCTTAGAGTCCCAAAGAGAAATTGGTAAGGAGAAACAGGAGCTTGCTGAAGGCTATTTGTCCCCTCAACTTGCAAAATGCACAGCAAATTGGGATGCACATTTAATTCTTTCATTTTCTTTTTTTTCCTCTCTCTCTCTTCTGTCTCTTTTCTCCTCTCAATGTAGAAATCTTTCATTTACTATGTACATGCCCTGCAGCCACTGAGATACACACTCATGCTTGACGGCAGAGGAGAGAGGAAGTGTTTGTCTATACCATGAGACACAGTGTCATCTGGGTCATCCAGGCTGCACCATATGATCCAGAGAGGGAAGTGGCTGGAGACATGTAACAATGACTTCCTCCTTTGTACCACAGCCCTGTTTGCAGGAACATGCAAAAAGATAAAGCCCACATGTTCAGGAAGACAAAAAAGAAATGTCTGTTAATCATTTAAAGAATTTATTTCCATTTCAGAACAACTATTTTAAAATATGCTAATGAGGGAGACTGGAGCTGTAGCTCAGTTGGCGAAGTGCTTGCCTAAAATACCAAGTCCTTGGATCAGGAGCTTTCGACTCATGAAAGCCAACTATGGTGGTGCATGCCAGAAGTCTTAGCATTTGATAGGTGGGGGCAAGAGGATCAGCAACTCAAGGTTATGCTCTGCTACACAGCAAATCTCAGGCCAGCCTGAGCTCCATGAGGCCCTGTCTCAAAAATAGTTAAAAAAAACTTTTGTCATTTTTCATATGGAAAATAATTTTCTGGAAAGAAAGCGAGATAAAGACTATGAGAATGTAAATCACAAATACTTTAAAATATGTATAGTGTGAGTCTATAGCAGGTGTGATGTTGGATAATCTGTTTTCCTGTTTGAAGTGTGTGTGTGTGTGTGTGTGTGTGTGTGTGTATGTGTGTGTGTGTGTGGTGTTGCTGCTATCATGGAAACGAATTTAATATTTTAGTTGTAAATGAAGAACTTAAAATAAATTTTAAAAATTTCCCCTAAAAATTATTGATTCAGTCACCAAATATTTCTTGAGCACTTCATGTTTCTGTTTGTCTTAGTGAGTGTTGCTATTGCTGTGATGAAACACCATGACCAAAGCTACTTGGGAAGGAAAGGGTTTACTTGGCTTACACTTCCATAACACTGTTCAACCTTGAAGGAAGTCAGGACAGGAACTCAAACAGGGCAGGAACCTGCAGGCAGGAGCTGATACAGAGGCCATGGAGGGATGCTACTTACTGGCTTGTTCCTCATGGCTTGCTCAACCTGCTTTTTTATAGGACCCAGAACCAGCCCAAGGATGGAACCATCCACAATGGGCTGAGCCCTCCACTATTAATCAATTAATAAAATGCCCTGCTATCCTACCCCTACTGTTCCACAAGGCTCCCATGGCTGCCTGAAGTTTGGCTGTGAAGCTCAGCATCTGTTTTGATATGCTGTGGGTGGAGTCTTACAGAGACTAAAGCACCAACCAAGGCTCATGCATGGGCTGGACCTAGGCCCTGTACACAATGCAGCTGATGGACAACTTAGTCTTCATACGGGTTCCCTAGTAAGTGGAGTGGGGGCTATCTCCAACATGGACTCAATCACTTCCTGCTGATGGGGCTGCCTTGCTGGACTCAGTGGAAGAGGATACTCTCAGTCCTGATGCGACTTGATAGGTTGGTAGGGGAGTGGGGCTCCCCTTTTCTAAGGAGAAGGAAAGAGAGGATAAGGGAAGAAAGGTGGCAAGGTGGGACCGGGAGGAGAGGAAGGAAGAGGCTATGATCGGGATGTAAAGTGAATAAATAAAGAGGAAAGAAAAAGAAAGAAGAAAAGAAAGAAAGAAAGAAAGAAAGAAAGAAAGAAAGACAGAAAGAAAGAAAGAAAGAAAGAAAGAAAGAAAGAAAGAAAGAGAAGGAAGGAAGGAAGGAAGGAAGGAAGGAAGGAAGGAAGGAAGGAGGAAAAGAAAGGAAGGAAGGAAGGAAGGAAGGAAGGAAAGAAGGAAAGAAAGAAGGAAGGAAAGAGAGAAAGAAAATGCCCTGCAAGCTTAGCTTCAGCCTGATCTTATGGAGGCATTTTCTCAGTTGAGGTTCCCTTCTCTCAGATGACTAGCTTGTGCCAAGTTGACATAAAACTGCCCAGTACACTGGTGCTCTAAATGTTGTGGGTTGTACTGACAACAGAGTCTTCGCCCCTATGGGGTTTTGCATTCTGACAGAAAAGGGAGAAGGAAAGTGGCTTCAAATTAAACTAATCTGAGCTTAAATAAATTATGAAAAGAATTTATAATTTAAGTATGGAAAGAATAATATATCCTAATATAGCCTAGTATCACACAAATTTAGCATACACTGAAAGTATAATATCTCTATAAATCATATATATATTATGCATAAGAATGTTGTATATCAATACTATTTTACTATTACACTTAATCAAGCAATGACATGAAAAATTTCCAAAATAACATTCCAAAATGCTCTACCGTGTAAAGCATCTCTTGACACACACATGTGCTCATGGGCACATGCACACACATACCCTTCTTTATGTGTTTCTCTTTTTGGAGGAATATATAAGTCACTGGTAACAGTGGCTCCTTTGGAAGACACATGCTGAGTAATTGAAGGACAGAGAGAGGGAGGAAGCAGATGCGCTTGAGATGTCTGAATTTTGGCTTATTCTACCTACCTTAAAATAAATAGCATTTTCTTCTAGGGTTCATGACCTCACTATCCCTGGGAAATTGGCTATGTGTCCAGTACCAGGCATGATCTCCCTCTTGTTGGGTGGGCCCAAAGTCCGATTAGAGAGCTGTTGGTTGCCAACAGCATGTGAGTGCTACTTCCTGCATCATTATGCCTATCTTGCCACACTGGTGATGATTGTGGTTCATAGATGTTGCAGCTGAGAGGGACTGTGGCTTCTCCTTGATATGAGGATTTTTGGTTGAGGATTTTTGCATCTATGTTCATCGAGGATATTGGTCTGTAGAATCTATTACTCTCACTTTGCTAGACCAGCATGATTCCTTAACACATTCTAATCTTATCTCTATACCCACAGAGAAGCGCAGCTACCACCCCTCATCAGAAAAGCCTGTCTTCGCAGCAAGAGAAGACTGTCACAGAGAAGCTGGGTAAATGCAGAAATCAACAGGTTGTGAGAAGCCCGGCCCTGGTAGATACATCTACACTGCAGCTCCCGTGTCTGCGTCTTAGAGAACATTGCAGAAGAAGTAATGGAAAGACTGTAAGAACCAGAGAGCAGGAGCTCTGCCGTGAAATAGTTTCTCCTAGAAATAGCTACATAGACAATACCTAAATGACAATACCAATGGGTTTAATGAGAAAGGGGAAAAATTCCATGGGGTCCTTTGCCTAGGCAAAGAACAACAGGCAACTCGTGGCTACTTTAAGATGGACAGTTAGCTTTTCCCGGGATGAGCCCTGGCTTGACTAATACAGAACGGTCAGCCCTGAAATCATATGCACACTAATAGAAAAGTGGATCCGGCAGGTTGTATTTGTATATATTTGTGCATACATATACATATGCATGTATGTATAATCAATAAAAAAGAGGCTATCAAGTTGAGAATGGAAGGAGTTCTAGGGAAGGCACCAGGAAGGGGCTAGAGGAAGGAAATGGGAAGAAGAAGTGGTGTCATTATATTTCAATTAAAAGCATATTTTTAAAAATTAAGTATACATAGATATATTTGTATAATGTTATTTTATTCAGTTATGAAGAAAGAAATCTGATATTTTTCAGGGAAATAGGCTTAACTTGAAATCATCATATTAAGCAAAATAATCCAGACTCGGAAAAACAAATATCACATTCTCTCTCTCTCTCTCTCTCTCTCTCTCTCTCTCTCTTTCATTTGTACATCCTAGATCTCATGGAATGACAACAGAAGTGAAGTTGGAGAAAGAAAAAGACTGACAGGTGTGGAGAGAGAAGAGAGGAAAGGCCGGGATATGGGGTTGAACGGTCGAAATAATTTGTCTTCATGAAACCCCACACCAAGCACAATAAACACATGATGATAAATACATTTAAAAGAAAAACATATTTTAAAAAGTTCTAACTAGGTATGTGAACCGTGCAGCCTGGACCCTATTTTCTGATGTTCTCATGCATATCATTGTATCTGCTCGCCTTTGCCCCTGTTGCCCTCTTTTGTCTGCACCTCCTCTCCTCTGGCGCCCTTTCTCCCCTCTAAGTGCTCTGCGTTAGGGAAACGGGTATTTAGAGGCTATCTATCCTGTCACTTCTATTAATATCATGATGATAAGCATCAATTTTCTATACAATGCTACATTTGGAGGATGCTCAGGGTCTAGCCCCAGACACATAAAACTTAGACTCTGATTATCTTTCCCTACCTTTCACTCAGCAACTGCTTGCTAAGCTAAAATTTTGAGAGACAGAGAAACAAGAAAAGCTACTTTAACTCCACAAGCAGAGCAACAGAACAAGAAAATTTGAACACAGGGAACTTCCCAGAGACTCATACTCCAACCAAGGACTATTCGTGGAGATGACCTGGAACCCCTGCACAGGTGTAGCCCATGGCAGTTCAGTGTCCAAGTGGGTTACATAGTAATGGGAAGAGGGACTGCCTCTGACATAATCTGATTGGCCTGCTCATTGATCACCTCCCCCTGAGGGGGGAGCAGCCTTATCAGGCCACAGTAGAGGACAATGCAGCCACTTTTGATGAGAACTGATAGACTAAGATCAGAAAGGAGAGGAGAACCTCCCCTATCAGTGGACTTGGGGAGTGGCATGCATGCAGAAAGGGGAGGAAGGGTGGGGTCGGGAGGGGGGGAGGGAGGGGCTTAGGGGGGATACAAAATGAATAAAGTGTAATTAATAAAAAATTAAAAAAGCAACAAAAAAAAAAGAATCTGAAGGAAAAAAAGAATCTTTGAATAAGAAGAAACTCCTCAGTGTTAATAAGTCCAAGCTTCATAGTGAAAACCTCTTTAACAGGGAGGCTCCTTCTTACTAGCAGATACACCCTGTTGAAGGATCCCTCCTTCCAGGGACAGTGTGGGTTACCTGGAAGATCTGAGGAGATAACAGACCCTGGGTGGAGAGCATTGACTGCCAGCCATATGCCTCCCTCTGCCTCCTTTATCGATTTCAGAGTTCTAACACATTTTCTGGACGCTCCCCACAGAAAAGCATCTCAGTGTGCTGTGTCTCCAGTCAGTTTGCCTTGGATTTATCACTACAATCCTCCTGAGGGAGCACTGGGAAGGCCTGAGAGGGTCTATGCTTCCCTTTTCTTTGAAGCCACGTTTCAAATGAGCAAGCTTAAGAGCTCAACTCTTGTTCTACTGAAGTGGTTGTTTCATCCGCCCTCTGAAAACCCTGGCTTGCTTCTTTCTTTTCCTTTTGTTTGTTTGTTCTTTTGAGATAGGGACTCCTGTAGCCCAGGCTGGCCCCAAAATCACTATGTAAGTGAGCCTGACCTTGAACTTTTGGTCCTCATGCCTCTGCCTTTGACAGGTGTGGACTACCGTGCCCAGATTTATACCATGCTGGGGTCCACCCTAGGGCTTCAAGTACAGGCAACCACCCCATCCACTGAGCATCCTGACATCCAGCCCCTGGCATCATTTTTCAGCATGCAAAAGAGCTTCAGAGGTAGTAGGACACGCTAGAGGCAAGGATTGCTGAAAGCACTTCCACCCTCTTCTTCCTTGTGAGGGGATCCAGCTCCTCCTGTTTGGCAGGAGGGGATGTATGGGGAGGGACACTTCCTTCCTCCCCTCCCCGTGGTGGATGGCAGAGGGGGCTGCGCTTCCTCCCTCCGCCTGCACGCTCGCTCACTGCCTTTAATGTGCTTCAGCTGTGCCACCAGTCTGGCAAGCCTGATCCCACCTTCATACTTATCTAATCCTTTTATGGGGCTTTAAGCCACTGCACTGAAGCAGTTCCCAGCTGTGACAACACTCCAGGAAAGGACATGACCCTTGCTACAGTAAAACACGAGACCACAGACAGAGCTGGCTACACACCGCTGATCCAAAGTTTAAATAATTTACCCAGGGCCCCACTCACTCTAGGCATGGGGCTGCACCCACGCAGCAGGCGGTGGTTGCTCACCGAAGGCACCATGCCGGGCTGAGCCAGCGCTAGGGTTGCAAAGGAAGTTGGTAGACCTTTTGCCATGGCAACGCATCTTTCCGTACTTTCTGGGCGCAATGAAAATGGGTGGAGCCAAGTTTTTCTGGCTTACAAACAATAACCGAAGTTTTACTACAGGCAGCAGTTGCCTTGTTTGGGGTGGGGGGCAGTCTCCTGTTGAAAGAGGCAGGGCCCTGCAGTAACCCCAAAGTTTCAAACATGTTTTCGCCTGAAGAGATAATTACTGCCTGCAGCTGTAGGCTGCAGCCTCTCTGCGTGCTTCTCTGCGGCTCTGGCATGTGTCCTGCTGCAGCCCCTGGCAGCTGCTTCCCAGGGTAGGAGATTCCAGCAGGTGAGGAATGTGTATTAGGCAAACCATGGCAACCAGAAACACCAATATCTCCGGTACCCCTGAAAACTGGTGGTGCAGCTTAGGCAGCGAAGGCCACGTGGTAGAGCCCAGTCCCATAACAGAACCAGTGTAGGTCCTGAGAATGTTCCGATTCACTCACCAAGAGATGGTGTGCTGAAGTGGTCAGAGACGCTGGCGCTGGGGCCAGACTGGGTTTGGACCCTGGTTCTAACCCTTGGTAATTGTTTTACCTTGAGCAAGGGTTAGGATAGCTCTGGTGTTTCCTTTTCCTCGTTTGGAGAAAACATCTCTTAAGGCTGTTACAGATATTGAGTTAGTACAGTAACATAGAGCGTTCTCTGGTGCAGACTAACACGGAAAGGCCGTATCACTTCAGAGAGGTCCGTTATTTGTGAGTCTCTGATGTACAACATTCTAGACCCACAGCAACCTCTCCCAAGTGGCTGGAAACATCTTTTCTGGTGTCCCCAAAGTTCCTCTGTCCCTCTGTGTCCAGCACCAAAGTTGCAATTGCTCCCCAGTCAATCAACCCAGGTCCTCCCCGGTGCTCTCTGCCTCATTGGGCCCCAGCCTTCCCTCACTGAACAATCTCTGCTGCAGGCATCCATCTGGGCTTTGACCAAAGCAGTTCTGGCCTTCACCTCGTCCTCTCCGCAATCTGTTCTCCACACAGCACCAAGAGTGGTGCTTATGCCGTCTTCATCTGACACACAAACATGCTTGATGCCAAAAATTCTTCAACAGCCTCCCCAGATTCCTAGCATAAAACCTGATGTCCTTACCAAGCCCTACATGCCTGCCCTGCCTGACTTCTTGCTCTTTTGTGTCCAGCCACATCAGCTTAATTTAAACAAGCCATCCTGTGCACCTCTGTTCCCTGTCCCTAGTTTTCTTTCTGAGCCAAGTTTGTAATTAGATACACTTTGATATTTCTATATTCATATAGGCTAAAAGAGCTAAGAGAGGCAATGACTTAGGACAGTAAGCAGCCCATGGATAGGGGCTCAGTATTCCTAGAACTCTTTTTTTTTTCTTATTAATTTACTTGTTTACTCACCTTACATCTGAATCGAAGCCCCCTCCATCCTCTCCTCCCAGCTCCATCCTTGCATCCTCTTCCCCTGCGTCCCTCTCCCCTTCTCCCTCAGAAAAGGGGAGCCCTGTCCCATACCAACCTGCCCCACCACATCAAGTTGCATCCGGACTAAGCACACTCTAGAACTCTTTATCAAATTGAGGACATATATGTTTAACACTTCTCCAACCAATAATTGTCTCATTTTGCCTTGATGTAAGCCTTAATGTTGAGTGTCATTGTCCTATTTTCATATGTATGGGCATATGCTAGGGAACACAGAGATTTGTTGAAGATCATAAAGAGGATGAATAGAAAAATTTAAGGTTAAGAATCTCCACTGGAAATCAAACCCCTTCTCAGGGGAGCTTCTGCCAACCTCCTTAGTGGTACTGAGCTGTGCAAAACCTCTGTCGGGAGTATACACAGTAGCTGCACCCAGTCTGAACTGCTTTGAGTCACAGGCCCTGTATGCATGCCTCTAAGGGAGAACCACCGCTGTCCTCCTGAGAGCCCCTCCCTGTTCATGCAGGCTTCACCTTTCGGAAGAGGGACAAACGTTTGCTAAACGGAAAGCCAAGCCCCTGCTCATAAGTACCCAAGGGCTTAAGACATCCCGTTAATTTCCTGCCCTGTCCCCACAGAGATCACCCAAGCACCATCACCTCCCCTCATCCAACACCTCCCCCTCAAAAAACCACTTCAGCTTGCCCAGCAGTAATGAGGCGGGGATCTGACACAAAAGCCGCTGAGAAAGAGATGGCAGTTGACAAAAGAGGCTGACTAGCCATCCTGGGAACAGTGTAGAGTTTTTCAGAAGCCCAGTGTCATCACAACGGACCTCATAAGAGAAAGGCACGGTGTTCAGCCAACGGGGTATGAGGTTAGGACAATGTGGTCACAAGGAAAAGAATGTGGGTATGTCCTAAAAGCGGTAGAAGACAGGAAATGGGTCTCTAGAACGTGCAGGAGAATAGCCCTGCCGATTTTAATCTCTGAAGATTCATTTCTGACTTTTGGCCCCCAAACCATAAAATAACTTTGTGTAGCTTAAGAGTGTGTGCCTGTGGGCGTGCATGTGGGCGTGTGTAAGCATGTGCGTGTGAGTTCGTGCGAGCATGCGTGCAATTTGCAGCAGTAGCCACAGGAAACCAACATGTCAGGTTTATGCTTTCTTCCCACTCCGTAATCTTTCCATTACCTGAAGCCAACAGGAAGCCAGCTGGCTGTGAAGCAGGAGAAGGCTCAGGAAAGGATCCAGACAAATGTGCTCTGCCTACCGGAACCCCTTTAGCGTGCTGTGGAATCTAGCATGTTCACATTCACAAAGCCCGTTTTTCTGAATTCTGGTTTCAAATCCTTTGTAGTGTGTGTACATCTTTCTCCTAAGTGTATTCCAATTTAAGTGTGGGAAGGATGACAAATTTAAACCACTCAGAGTGACAGGAACGTGTGTACAGCACTCACTCTCTCCTGACTCCTTCAAATTTCACTGCTTATGCCTTAGAACCAAGAATGGTTTTGGGCCAAAAAAAAAAAAAACTGTCATAAAATACTCATATAATTTTATAGATATTTTTTAGATTTTATTTTTTACTGTTTTATTATCATGTCATCAAAACAGACGCCATTAGCTCATCTTTCACAGTGACAGCAGCAATGAAACAGTCTATAAACTGAAAGCATGTCATACAGACAGATGTCACCAAGCTATCATGGGTGTGGGCCTCTGAGTGGCTCCCTTCTGAGTCACACCCCACCAGTGGGACTTTGCAGTTCATCTGGTCCCATCAGCTCTGTGGCTGAAAAGAAAAAAAAAAAAATGGGCCATTGCACCACAACAAAAGGACATTCACTGAAAAGACAGCAACTGAGAAAAGTGTGAGCCCCAGTGGTCTCAAATGCCCAAAGAAAGTTTGTCCTTGCAGTGTGTGGGGGCACGAGGCAGGTAGACCCACAGCGCAGCACAGACTCCACCTGCAGCCCACCAGAGAAACTGTGAAGAATCCAACCAGCCAGAGGAAAGTGGATGAAAGCCACTGATGGAGAGGACACAAGGACTGGGGAAAAAGTTGTTTTCTGCATTTACCAGCATTTAACTGAAACATTCTGGGATCTCCAGTCCCAGGAACTTAAAAGGGAGGGGACAAGAATCTCAAAAAAAAAATCAACAAGTAAATATTCATTTATGAAATATTATTTTTGCCTACCTGATTTGAGAATAGGTAGGACTCACATGTTATGAAGGTAAGATTCTACTGGACACACACACACACAAAACACATGGGGAGGTGGTTATTGAAGTTGGATGAAGGACCCATAAGAATGCAAGTTAGACTCTGAGACTTCACCTTACACCCATCAAAATGGCTAAGATCAAAAACTCAAGTTACAACACATGCTGGAGAGGAAGTGAAAAAAGGGAACCCTTCTCCATTGCTGGTGGGAATGTAACCTTGTATAACCACTTTGGAAATCAATCTAGCACTTTCTCAGACAATTAGGAATAGTGCTTCCTCGAGATCCAGCTATTCCACTCCTAGGAATATATCCAAAATATGCTCAAGTATACAAGAATATTTGCTCAACCATGTTTGCAACAGCTTTATTTGTAATAGCCAAAAGCTGGAAACAACCTAGATGTTCCTCAATGGAGAAATGGATACAGAAGATGCTCAATCCTCAGTCAGAAGGACAAATGTGATAGACATTGGAAGCAGGAGAAGACAGGACAGGAGCTTACCACAGACAGCCTCTGAAAGAGGAATTGAAACAGAGGCTGAGACTCATAGCCAAACTTTGGGGAGAATATAGGGAATCTTATGAAAAAAGGTGGAGATAGAAAGACCTGGAGGGGACAGGAGTTCCAAAAGGAAACCAACAGAGCCATAAAAACAGCCCTGGTGCCCCTGAGGAGAGTGGTACCCCAACCAAGGACAATGCATGGAGAGGACCTAAAACCCTGGCTCAAATGTAGGCCATAGACCCAGTCTCCAAGTGGGGTCCCTAGTAATGGGGAGCAGGAATTTTCTCTGGCATGAACTCAGTGACAGGCTCTCTGATCACCTCCCCCTGGGGGTTTCAGCCTTGCCAGGCCACAGAGGAAGACACTGTAACCAGTCCTGATGAGACATGATAGGCTAGGGTCAAATAGAAGGGGAGGAGGACCTCCCCTATCAGTGCACTAGGGGAGAGGTATAGGGGGAGAATAGGGAGGGATGGTGGGATTGGGAGGAGATGAGGGAGGGGACCACAGTCAGGATGCAAATTGAATAAACTGTAATAAATAATAATAATAATAATAAGTCACCAAAAAAAGAAGGAAGGAAGGAAAGAAAGAGCAAAAGAAAGAAAGAAAAAGAAAGAAAGAAAGAAAGAAAGAAAGAAAGAAAGAAAGAAAGAAAGAGAGAGAGAAAACAACCAAAAAACTACCCAACCCCCTTTAAGGGAAATAGAACATCCTTTCTTAGAGTTTATTCCTGTTGAATTGGGGGTGTAGGGTACTTTTGGGGGCCCAAATAAAATTGAAAACAAAAAAGAAAAAAAAAGAAAGCATGTTAGTTAGTCTCTTTAAAAATTTAACTATGTGAGCAGAGACTGAAGAAATGTCCAACTAACCTGGTCCAAGCTGAGACATACTCCATGGGAGAGAGCCAACCCCTGACACTATTAACTATACTCTACTATGCTTACAGATGGGAGCCTCTAAGCAGCTCCTCCCACCACCAGATTGAAACAGAGGCTAAAACCCACAGCCAAACACTTGGACAAAGCATAGGACCTGTAGGGAACAGGATCTCCACAAGAAGACCAACAGAGCCAACTAACCAGGGCCCAGAGTGGCCTATGGAGACTGAAGCACCAACCAAGGACCATGCATGGACTGGATCTAGACCCCCTACAAGGGTGTAGCTGTTGGGCAGCTCCGGCTTCATGTGGGATCCCTAGTAGGGGAAATGGGGGTTGTCTCTGACATGCACTCTGCTGCCTGCTTTTGGGTCACTTCCTCCTGGCAGGGCTGCCACACCAGGCCACAGGGCAAGAGAATATGCTCAGTCCTGATGCAACTTGATGTGCTGGGGTGGGAGGGGGGCTCCCCTCTAAGGAGAAGGGGAAGGAGGATGGGGGAAGAGGGAGGGAGGGTGGGGCTGCAGAGAGAGGAGGGAGGAGGCTAAGATCGAGATGTAACGTGAATAGATTAACTTTAAAAATTAACTATGTGTTTTAAATTTTTCACAAAACAGATAATGCTGCTCTCAATTAGGGCATGCTTTTCTCTTCCTGATTGCTTTATAAAATTCCTCTCCAGGTTTCATTGGAGCTCTTTGTCTAGGAAGCTAAAAACTCTGCTCCCTGTGATTTTCTGTGCTTCTGTGAAAAGTGGACACCTGGTCTCTGGAAGGAAGAGTGGTGGCATCCAGACTGCGCCACCTGGAAACTAGGGGTGAAAAATGCATGAAGTTCCACCCTCCACCGAAACATGGTACTGGATCCACTTCATGGAATCAGCTCACCTGCAGTAGATGACTGCTGGCACCCAAAGGGTACCCAGACCCTAATCCCTCCAACCGAAGCCACAGCAGAGGGCTCAGCTCCGGGGAAACCAGGCTGAAGACACAATAACCTCTGGGTGCCACCACCTTCCTGGGCTAAAGAATAAGTATCTTTCGGGTTTGGAGAATATCGACTGACCTGGCTACAACTGAGTCATCTCAATAACTTTAACTCAGTGAAGAAAAATTCTGAAAAGACAAAATCTTCTTTGAGCACTGTGGCTTCAGCGCTGACTCCCTCTGCCACTGAGAGCAAGTAAAACGGAGATGTGGTCACTTTCTTCTTAAGGCCGGTTTTTAAAAAGCAAGGCAAAGCTGTGCTTTCTAGAGAATAGCAAGACAGTCAAGACGCGTGCTGTTAACGGGCTGACTTTCAGGACTCTCGGGACGTATCAGTGAAGTAGAACACAAAGGAAAAGGAGAATTACCCCAACCCGGCTGTGAAACGCTGAAAATCGCAAGGGCCCTATGCTCCTCTCTAGCCTGATTCTGTTACAGCAGGGAGGGCAGGTGGGACAGTGAGGAAGTAAGCTGGATGGCTGGGGGCTGTGCCTTATTCTCCTGAAGCCCTGCGCCCCCCCCCCCCATTTCTTTTCCTTCTTAACAGCTGGCCCAAAGGGCCTAAACTTAGCCAGGGGAGGTGTAGGAAACTAGATAGCACATTCTACGGTTGGATAGGAAGTACTGGGCTCAATGTGTTTAAGGTTAAGATTAATTCCACACTTCCTCTGAATCTATTTTTAAAAACACAGCAGAGGATGGCATGTGCTCTCTTCTGAAAAAATGACACCCGATCAAAGGGTAAACATGAGCTGCATGTCAGACCCTCTGACTCCTGCCCTGGCCCTTGCCTACAGAATCAGAAAAGGTATTTTACTGTCTCCCTTAAAATGTGGCTGCTTCTATTTATTGAGAAACTTCTGTAGTGACAACAGCCAGAGGAATCAGTGGGTCAGTAGCTGAATTGAGAGGAGCCAGAACACAGGAAAAACACCAGCAGGAGCTCTGTTGCTAAGTGCCTCCGACTGCAAGTGGGAATATGAGCTTTAAGTCTGAACCTTGATGCCTGAGAGCAGAAATCTACCTGCCGCCTGGGTGGGAGAATCAATTTTTTCTCATTTGCAGTGACCATCCTCATTAATGTTGGCTTGTTATTATTCCCTGAGCTCTGCAAACAGGAGCGCCCATTCTATAGAGCCACTCATTAGGGCTGATTTAATTGAATTTGAGGAGAAAAGGTAATGGCTGCCAGGGAAGGGAGGACTGAGGTGGGGGGTGGGGTGGGGGATGGAAAGTGGTGTGTCTCTGAACAGGATACAGTGGTTAAAGCCGTTCCTGGCCATGGCCTTTCCCCCATGTTCAGATAATTTTAGTGTTCTTAAACTGAGTTGGGCTTTCTGCTCTGAGGGACAAGGACAATAGTGCCGAGGAAGACACGAAGTTCTGTTCTCTGGGAGACTAGGATCCAGTAGAGGGAGGTAGACCTTGACCGTGAAACCAACTCAGTGACCTGAAGGAAAGTGTATTGGCTCTTCACGCCCACTTACCTACTCAAGCAACAGGGAATGGACTCCCTTTGTAAACTACGTAAACCTCGTGAACTCTCAAGGCAGGAAAGTGTCTAGGCCCCCACCTGAGGTGGTCCCCCTAACTGTCATTTCCTAACCATTTCCTAACCATTTCCTGTCATCCCAGCCCCAAAGGCGAGAGTGCCCAGATCCCGCCCTAGGTGAAAAATCCCACCAATCCCTGAGCTCCCCCAAGCTTGGAACTTGATATCCAACCAGTCTTCACCCTGGAAAGCTCTGCCCCTTAAGAAATCCTGTATAAAGCCCTGCCTGCTGCTCAGTTCCCTGCTCTCTTCTCCTGGGAGAGGAGGCAACCACACTGGATTCATCCATCCCAATAAATCTCTTTTATGATATTTGCTGTCCAGTGTGACTCTCTCATCGGGAGAAGCCAAGAAGAAAAGAAGGGAAGCTCCTCGGCAACTCAGCTCAGCTGGGGATGCCCTCCTTTGGGAGCGTCAACACTGACGAAGACAAAAGGCGAAGTGGAGCTGTTACACTGTAGCACTCCAGCTCAGCCCGGTCTGGCCTCGCTCAGGGCGGTAATGCCTCTTCTAAAGAGGATTCTCAGAGCTGTACAGTTCCTGGGCTCCCGTATCTGAGGATGACCTTCCATTGCGACACCGCAGAGCTCTGTGGTTCCCGGGCTCTCAAGTCCCAGGATACCTTTCCGTCCGAATAGGAGCGCCAACAACGTGTCACAAGGAAAATAAACAAGGTGATGCAGTTCACAACTTCCAGGCAGGTTTGTTGCGCCAGATATTCAGGGACTAGCGAGGCCACCATGCAGGACGGCGAAATCCCTGGTGGGTAACAAGTTCAAAGACTGTGAGGCAGTAGCAAACATGGCCAGTCCAAGGGGGGCAGCAGGGCGGGAGCACGGAGAGCACTGAGGAGGGGCTGTGAGACCCACAACAGGGCCAAACTCGGCAGGACCTTCTTGAGCAATCTGGCTTCATCGTGGTCTCTTGGGTTTGAGATTGTCCTCAGGGTGACAGGGAAGCAGTGGTGAGCAGAAGGCCTTCAACAGGAGACGGCATGACCCCTCTAGGCAGGGGCAAGGGGAGTGGAAGTAATGAATGAGACTGGTTGTGAAGGGATTGTGGCACAGCCAAGACACTAATAGTGAATGACCACACACGGAGGTGCTCCGGGCACTGTCCTGAGCTCTCTGTAGGCAGGACTTGGTTCATTTTCCTAATATACGTTTGAGAAGTTGAGACTAAACACTAACATCACAAAGGGTGGAACAGGCAACCAGAGGAATTCACCACCGTGGAACTTCTGCAATGGATACTATGTAACTGAAGGGGGGGGGGGAGGAATCCATTTAAGACAAGGAGACACTTTCTTTTTGCTATCTCTATGCTTCTGAGGCAGCCCTAGAATTGAAAATTATTTGTTCCAGCAATTTTGATTTAATTTTTTTAAATTTTATTATGAGGGTATGGGGAGGGGGGGGGTTTATAGGTAAACACCAATGGGAAAATAGGAAGTAGCAGAGACGAAAGAGAGAATGCTCATGTTGTCCCTTGTCTTAGTCGGGGTTTCCATGGCTGTGAGAAAACACCATGACCAAAAGCAAATTGGGGAAGAAAGGGTTTATTGGGTTCACATATCCAGGGTCACAGTCCATAGAGGGAATCCAAAGGAGGAACTCAAAACAGGGCAGGAACTTGGAGGCAGGAGCTGATGCAGAGGCCATGGAATAGGGCTTCTTACTGGCTTGCTATCTCAGGGTTTGCTCAGTCTGCTTTCTTATTGCTTCCAGGACCACCAGCTCAGGTGTGGCACAGCCCACAGTGAGCTGGGCCCTTACATTAACTATCAATCAAAGTAATACAACACAGGTTTTCCCACAGTTTTCTCAACTGAGATTTCCTTTTCCAAAATGACTAACTTGCATGAAGTTGACATAAAACTACACTTGACGTAACAAAGCCATCACTGTTTCAATAACTTTTTTGTACATCCCCAAGATTTTACATTAGTTAATATCACAAATAGAAAAGGTTACAGATTTAAAACTCCCATAGTCTTTACAAGTTCAAAATACTTTAAAATGTCAGTCACTAAAAATCCAAGGTCACTTTGAACCTCTAAAACTTCCAAAGCCTTTGATGTGGGAGACTTGGGAGAAAGAGCTGCCTCTACGCTAGAGCCTTGTACTTAGTGAAGAGCTGGGTTTCAGCAGGATAAGGAAGTGGAACAATTGATCTGGGACAAACAAGAGTGGATGAGGGTAGGTCTCACTAGTGGGGATTCGGGAGGACCCACTGAAATGGCTGTCAGCTCAAAACTGGGAGGATGAGTCAGGAGCTAAAGTGACAAAACAACACAGGAGTGAGAGTCCGCGGGAGCATGTGAGCTCACTTGGCTTTCATCCTGGGTGGTGGCCCAGTATGATGGGGATGGAGAGCAGGAAACTAAATGGGCTATGGATCTAGACAGGAGCTGGGCCAGGAAATCCTTCTTCACCCCAGTGCAGTTAGCCTCTTCTGTGTATCTCACCTACTCCTTCCAGCCATTTATTCCTCAAGCCTGGGCTCCCATTCATGCACCCTTTCTGACTCTACGTCAAAAACGTGACTGAACTTGAGCAAATGATCTGAGCAAATTAATTCTATGTTATAATGAGAATGGCAAAAATACATTCTAACATCGTATAGCACCCAGCCTGGCAATGTCTGATCCCAGGGGAACAAATCCCAGCAGCAGAAGCCAAGAGCCCATTATCCAGATCAAGATTATCCATCCCTGGACAGTATGTCAGAGAACTGAAATAATTAGATGCTTCCTGGGTAGTTATCCGAGTTGAAACAGTCTACATAAATGTAACGTGTCAGCTTTACAGCTTGGTGCAAGCTATCTCAAGAATCTGTTAGAAACTTCCCTGATGTGCAGAAGGGCCACAGTTCCCACTGACCACACCTTATTCTACAGCCTTTTTTCTACCATTAGCCTCAGCGTCTCACTCAGCGCGCCCACCCGGGCCTTCACCTGTCAGTATGCCTTCCTTCCAATACAGTTCTGCCCTTCTCCTTTATGTCACATGACCTGCAGGTTCGGCCTCCCCCTTGCCAATGCCTATCTTGGGGCCCCCAAAAGGAAGAGTAGCAGACTAGATTAGGGAGAGAAGGGGAAAAAATGTGAACCAGATGCCACCTACCCCTTCCCATCTAGTGAGAGCTGCCTAGTTTAGAGACAGAACGGATCAAGAGGCAGGTGTGAGAGCCTGTTACCCATGCCACCTTTGCTAGTAGGCCGTTCATAGGGAAATGGGCTCAGAGATAGAGAGACACTACTACCAATAAAAGGACTGCTGGAGGCCAGAGAGACACTACTACCAATAAAAGGACTGCTGGAGGCTTCGAGGAAAGGGTTCTTCTCTAACGAAAAGAAGCACGTGCTGCCAGATCTTGAAGGATGCCCCAGAGGTCCACGTGGCAAAGAGTTAGTCTCCAGTATGGAGAGGGAAGTATAAAGCCTTTAAGAGCGGGAACACGGTGTGCTGCATGGTCATCACGAGGGTCCCCTAAAGACGTGAGTAGGGACTATCACTGACTCTGTTGCCTTCCTTTGGATCCTTTCCCCCTATCGGGGCTGCTCGTCTGGCTTCAGGAGAAGATGGGCTTAGTCCTGCCATGACTTGAGGTGCCAGGGAGGACTGGTACCCCTTAAGGGGCCTTCCCTATTCTGAGAATGAGAGAGAGAATTTGGGGGAAGGGGTGTGAGGGCAAGACTGGAAGGAGAGAACAGAAGAGGCTGGGATCAGGCTATAAAGTGATTAAATAAATAAAATATTCGTAAAAAAAAATAAAGAGGTAGCACACAATGGGATGTCTTCAGATCATTGGAAGTATGCCCTGAAGGGTACACTAGGTCCGAAAACTTTCTCTTTCCTATCTTTTGCATCCTAGCCAAGGCCATTTGTTCTGCTGCATGTAACTCACCATTGCTAACCAGCACACAACCAGGGACCTACACAAGCATGGATGAGCACAAAGTAAACCTTTGTTCTCTTTATGAATTGATTTTCTTTGCTATTTGTCATAGTAACAGCAGACCGTTACCAACACAAAGCCCATGAGGAGGAAATGCCTTTTCAAGCTTTGAACATTGTCGTGGAAGGATACAGTCCTTGTAACTGCTACAACTTTTTTGTGCCCATGAAGGGAGAGCCAAAGAAATACAAAATTGACCTAGAGTGCAATTAGGTTATCCTTATCCAATACGAGAACCTAAATGATTTAATGGTGAAGTCATTTTTTAGTTAGGTATTCAATTATTTAGAGAAAAACCCAACTTACAGTCAGTCATTCATTCCTCACAGCAGGAAACATGGAGGACAGTGCTTACGCAACTGGAGCACATCTCTAGAGGTGACATTTGAGGTTCACGGCATATTTAAATGTGGGAGAGAGGGAGAGAAGAAAGATACCCTTTGACCAGCAGCCTTCAATGACCTGAAGAAATGAACATAACCTCCCAATAGTTGTGTTAAGAAATAATAACTGTGGAGGCTGAAGAGATGGTTCAGTGGACAAGAGTACAGCTGCACACTCGTGAGGACCTGGCTTCAAATCCCCAGCACCCACACAAAGGCCAGGCTCAGTTGTGCATGCCTATAACTCCAGATTTGGGGACAGACAATCTAGCTAGTGAGCCCCAGGTTCGGTGAGAGGCTGTTTCCTGTGAGTGAGGCAGAGCCTTACTAAGAGCTCCAATGCACTAGCTCCTCTGGCCTCCACATTCCCTTATGTGGCTGTGAGTGCTTGCACACATGTGTTTATAGATACACACATCTCACATGACATAAAACAAAAGAATAAAGGAGATGTGATTGAGTGCTACTGGATACTCCAGCACCTTAAAACCCAGTACTACCCCCAGAAAACCAGGCTCACTGCCATGTAACAGTCTCCCAGTAGGGAAAGGAGCCCATTCCATAGCCACAAACTGTATATAATCCTCAGTATTAAGGAGCAGAAATCATGATAGAAACGACAGAATACTAGAATTCCACATCTGAGAAAAGGCAAAAACTCTCTACACAAAACATTTTACTTTATAGACAATAAAATAAGTTGCCTGATCATTTCCTGTGGGCAGTAATAAGATTTTTAAGATGAACAAAACTTTCGCTTTTTATTAATATAACAGTTTCTTTGATAACCTTTAAGCCATCTATTTTTCAGATGACAGCTTTTTTACCAGTCTCCTAGCATGTCAAATTCGCTTTGCAAATGTTTATTGAATGATATGGAAGAAATCAAATAATGTATGCAAAAAATAAAGTTGTCTGACTCCCATATGCACTCAAGATATCGACATGCAAAGGTATCCTAGGCTGACATCCAAGGTGCCATGTCTTGGAATTATCATCAACATAAAACCATCCTTCACATGAACAATAATTACACTATTATTGTAAAAAGCGTGCTTTACCCTTGTCCACTAAACAAGTGAGCATATGTGGATTAACCATTTAGAAAGCTGTCTGCCTCCACCAAATCCTTCTACCCTGATCACTGGCTTCTGTGTGTTCAGCTTTCCAGTACACTAGCAAACTGCATTAAACCAGTCAAAAGAGGAGAGGTTTGTTTAGGCTAAGGGTTTCTCAGGTTTCTGTTCACAGACTGTTGGTCCTTGGTCTAGGGTCCCCTGGCTTCTGGTGAGGCAAAGGAAGCTACTCACCTCATAGCAGCCAGGTAGCAAAAGAGAGGAGGAGGAACAGGTCATACCCAAACATCCCTCCAGGCTCACGCCCTCAGTGGCCTTGCTTTCATTACTAGCTCTACTATCTGTATCAACAGTGCAACAGTACACAAGCAAAACAGACGGCATATGAGATACTGAGGAACCTTTAAGACCCAAATGGTGATGCTCTCCCAACTCTAATGTGGAAGGGACCTTCTCAACAGGAGACCAGGGAGAGCCCCAACCCAAACATCAGTCCTGCCTTTTTATCTTTCTCATTTCCCACAACCCTCACGAGTCAAAAGTCCCAACAGCTGAAAGGAAGACTAGGCTTACACAAAATTCTTGGAGTTTTTAGTAGGCAACACGGATCTATTTCCTACCAAAAAGTGACACTTGAACTTTGGCAAGGTGAACTGGAATGCTGGAATGAACTTTAAAAGTTTTGATATGTCCAGACTCAACATGACTTATAGAGGGAACAAAAGGCCCTACAATGATCTTGCACTTTTTAGTGACCACAATCCTTTTCCAGATCCATTATGCAGTGATTTTTTTTCAAGGGTAAAAGGAAGTATGGAAATAAGATGTAAGGACAAATATTTTAGGAAGAATCAATAGGCTGATTTACATTAAGCAAAACCAGAATTTATACTGAAAAGACAGAGGATGTCTTGAGACAATAAAACACATCTGCGCCTTTTAGAGAAACAATCTCTGATGTGATTTTTGTGTAATCATTGCTTAGAAAGACCTTTGCTGTCTTTGGAGGAAAAGCGGAATAAAGTTGGATAATGTATTTGATGAAAGTATATAAAATGCATTTGAAGAAAATGTAGATTTGCCTTTCAAGTCATTTTATTCAAATAATGATGAGTGAGTTTTTAGCCAGGTTGGGGTAAAGGGCCACTGTTAAGTAGTAACCCTCTTTGCTTGAAACAGGTGTAAAAGACAAAAATCAAAAAATTAGAAAGAGCAAGAATATCTACTTTGTTCTATCTCCCTAATATCTTCCTAAGAGGTGTGGATTTTTTTTAAGATTAACTAAATTTCTGTAAACAACAACCAAACATAACAATAGACAGCATCTCCAGTCCTCTGAGACGAGGGCTGAATTTACATTTCCAAGTGAAAAGCACGTGTTTGAGAGATGATTTGTTGCTATTTAAACTGGGAGAGTAGAGCAAAACTTCCGAGTTTTCACCGCTTACACAGCTATACTTTCTCCATTCATAATGATGGCACTGCGCAGTCTTAATAATGCCAAAAGTTCTTGGAGATATTAGGGAGGGGGATCCACTTAGCAGGAAAAATCAGAGAGTCGTTGAATGAGTGCGTGTTAAATCATGTGAGTAAGGCAGCCTCAAACTGGTGCTCTTACGACAGGGTAGGAAACATTAGGACCAGATGAATCGCTCTTTTAGTCTGCTGCAAACACTGCTGATGTATGTTGGAATGAGATTCAACACCAAATAAAATAAAATAGCGACTTTTTCTCCAGAAAACTAGCTAAGAAGAAGAATAAGAGCAACAGAGCTAGTTTTAAAATGTAGGGCAAGTAGATCATGTGCTTAACACAGAGAAGAAATTGCTTGCAGATGTTTTGATGGGTGAAAGGATGAAGTCTGCGTGATGTGGTTGGATGTTTTTAAAGGCAAACCTACGGCACAACTCAACTTCAACCATCCTTTGAAGAATCTCAAGAAACATAAATTCTTGCTTTTATGGCCCTGATTAAAAATCGCCTAATTGAAATTTACTTAAAAGTAAATTGGCATGGCTGGGTGATGGCTTGCCTCGAGCATTCAAGTAGAATGCTTGACCCACAATCTAAAATGTTGAGTTTAATCCCCAGGACCCACGTAAAACCAAATTTTGTGGTGTGTCAAAAGGTGGGAGACAGAGACTGGAAGGCTCTAATTAAGCTTGGAGACAGCTACCCTATCTTACACAGGGCGTCAAAAGACACATCAAACAAGGTAGAAGGTAAGGCCCACCATCCAAGGTTGCATTTTACTGCCACATATAGACCATGGCACATGTGAATCTACATGCACACATGTGCGCACACACAAATACACAAAATGGAGAAAGGGGAAAAGCAAGGAGGGAGGGATAGAAGGAAGGAGGGAGAGAAAAACATGGAGAAAAAGAGAGATTAAAATAAAAGAAGCTGCCAAAAAATGGTTCTCAACCTGTGGTTCGTGACCCTTTGAGGGGGTCAAACAACCCTTTCACAGGGGTCACCTAAGACCATTGGAAAATATAGGTACTTACATTACAGTTCATAACTAGCAAAATTACAGTCATGAAACAGCAATTAAAATAATTTTGTGGTTGGGGTCACCACAACAGGAGGAACTCTATCAAAGGGTCACAGCATTAGGCAGGTTGAGAATCACTGCATTTGATACATACAAACTCTTTCCACCTTTCTGTACCTTGAAAATTTTTGTGATAAAGTCTAAAGTTCATTAGCTAAATGAAATATACTTGAAATCAAAATGCACAAAGACTAACAAATTCAACATCCCCTTAGCTGGTGCCCAAAGGGGACCCGTGCCACTCAGAGTCTTCCTAACACTTGTCTGAAAGTCAACAATGAAACTGATCTGTTTCAGGCTTGTAAGGGTTTATATATTTTAGCCATGTGATGGGAAGTAAAAGTCCTGAGAAATAGAGACATGAATACATCTTCACTGTAGAAAAGTAAACAAAGGCACTTTCAGGTTCATGTTTATCCCAAGTAGTCAATATTTGTGAATAAAATTTTAGAAGCAACTGGTGTATGCCCAGCTCTCTGTCACATATATGTGTCCAAAAGATTTATACTCTTAAAAAAAAAGGACCCATCTATGGGGATGGAGAGATGGCTCAGAGGTTAAGAGCACTGACTGCTCTTCCAGAGGACCTGAGTTCAATTCCCAGCACCCACACAGCAGCTCACAACTGTCCGTAACTCCTCACATGACATACACAGCCAAACACCAATGTACATAGAATAAAAGTAAATTTAAAAAATAATTAAAAAAATAAAATACATCTATGATAATTATAACTGTGTAATCTACAAAACTAAAGTACCATAAGAACTATAGGGAATATTGAATTAGTAGAATAGTGGATACCCAAAGGTATCCGTGTCTTCATGCGCAGGAAGGAACTATATTGCCTTCCATGACAAACAGTACTTTGTAAACATGAGTAAGACTCTTTAGAGTGAAGGGTCACCTGGATTCCTCAGTCCAGTGTACTCATGGTACTTAAACATGAGTAAGACTCTTTAGAGTGAAGGGTCACCTGGATTCCTCAGTCCAGTGTACTCATGGTACTCAAAAGGAGAATTAAAAGAGGAAAACAGTAAGTTGGTGTTAAAAAAGATAAAATGACAGAAGAGAGCTAGCTGTTCTGGTGTGGGGTTACAAGCAAAGCATGTGAGAAGCCTCTAGAAAAACCAAAGAAATATGTTTTCCGTGGAGCCTCCCCAAGCTGTACAGCCTGGTGAGCATTTTCAACTTGTAAGTCTATAAAGCAGTGGTTCTTAACTTTTATAATACTGTGACCCTTAAATACAGTTCTTCATGTAAAACTCAAAGGAGTTTTACATGCTGGACACATGCTGGAGAGGTCATGGAGAAAGGAGAACCGTCCTGCATTGCTGGTGGGAATATAAACTTGTACAACCACTTTGGAAATCAATCTGATGCTTTCTCAGAAAATTAGGGATAGCGCTTCCTCAAGACCCAGCTATACCACTCCTGGGCATATACCCGAAAGATGCTCAACCATACAACAAGGACATTTGCTTAACTACGTTCATAGCAGCTTTATTCGTAACAGCCAGAAGACGGAAACAACCTAGATGTCCCTCAACTGAAGAATGAATACAGAAAGTGTGATACATTTACACAATGGAATACTACTCAGCAACTAAAAACAAGGAAATCATGAAATTCACAGGCAAATGGATAGAACTAGAAAAGATCATCCTGAGTAAGGTAACCCAGAAGCAGAAAAACACACATGGTATATATTCATTTATAAGTGGATATTAGACATATCATAGGGGATAAACATACTAAAATCTATAGTCCTAGAGATGCTAAAAAAAACAAGGAGGACCCTAGGAAAGAGGCTTAATCCTCATTCAGAAAGGCAAACAGGATAGACATCGGAAGTAGAAGACAGGGAACAGGACAGGAGTCTTCCACAAAGGGCCTCTGAAAGATTCTACCCATCAGGGTATTAAAGCAGATGCTGAGACTTATAGCCAAACTTTGGGCAGAGTGCAGGGAATCTTATGGAAGAAGGGGGAGACAGAAAGACCTGGAAGGGACAGGAGCTCCACAAGGAGACCAATAGAGCCAAAAAAACCTGGGCCAAGTGGCGCCTGCAGAGACCAATATTCCAACCAAGGACCAAGCATGGAAAGGACCTAGACCCCCTGCTCAGCTGTAGCCCATAGGCAGCTCAGCCTCCAAGTGGGTACCCTAGTAAGGGGATCAGAGGTTGTCTCTGACATAAACTCAGTGGCTGGCTCTTTGATCACCTCCCTGGGAGTTGGTGGCGGGGAAATGCAGTCTTGCCAGGCCACAGAGGAAGATGATGCAGCCAGCCCTGATGAGACCTGATAGGCTAGGGTCAGATAGAAGGGAGGAAGACCACTTCTATCAGGTAACTAGGGAGAAGGGGAGAAGGGGAGAAGAGGGAGTGTGGGTGGGACTGGGAGGAGACTAGGGAAGGAGCTGGAGCTGATATACAAAGTGAATGAATTATAATAAATAATAAAATTTTAAAAAGCAAAGAGTGGAAGAGTCTGAGCAAGTTTTGTGTTTTCTGTAACTATGGTCTCTAAATGATCACAGCAGAGACTTGCTGGCTACCTGTCATTTCTGCCTCTCCTTACTCCTAGGACCACAGCTAGTCTGCACTTCAGCCTCCTTTCCTTTTCAGTAGTGTGACTGAGTTTTGGCCAATGGAATAGGCAAACATAATGCGATCCAATCTATATCTGGCTCATTAAAAACTGCATGATCTCTGTACTCTCTGTGTCTCTTCTTTTGTTAAAGCTGTTGAATAGAAAGAAATCTATGACTATATCAGAGGGCAGAAGCACAAGACAGCCATGACATCCCCAAAAACATATAGAAAGCCATCAGCTGGGCACATACTCCTTTGATGGACTTTGTAGTAGCAAGAGTTAAACCTCTATTTAATTAAGTGATGGTATATATTTGTAATATAATATGAATAAATAGTATTAAATAACTGGTATTCGATGATATATCTGACTACAGCAGCTGGCATTCTTTACCTAATAACACAAGCATACATCTCTTTTTTAATTTATTATTTTTATATTAATCACAGGTTATTTACTTTGTATCCCAGCCGTAGCCCCCTCTCTTCCCTCCCTCATCTTCTCCCTGGCCCTTGCCAAGTCCACTAATAGGGAAGGACCTCCTCCCCTTCTATCTGACCCTAGCTTATCAAGTCTCTTCAGGACTGGCTGCAATGTCCTCTTCTGTGGCCTAGCAAGGCTGCACCTCCCTCGGAGGGGGGGTGTTGAAGAGTTCGCCATTGAGTTCATGTCACAAATAGTCCCTGTTCCCCTTATTAGAGAACCCATTTAGATACTGAGCTACCATGAGCTATATCTGAACAGAGGTTCTAGGTTATATCCATACGTGGTCCTTGGTTAGAGAAACAGTCTCATGAAAGGCCCCTGTGCCCTGATATATTTGGTCCTTGTGAAGCTCCTGTACTCTCCAGGTCTTACTAACTCCCCCTTCTTTCATATGATTCCCTGCACTCTGCTGAAGGTTTGGTTATGAGTCTTAATATCGGCTTTGATACACTGCTAGGTAGAGTCTTTCAGAGGCCCTCTGTGGTAGGCTCCTGTCCTGTTACCTGTTTTCTCCTACATCCAATGTCCATCCCATTTGTCTTTCTAAGTGAGGATTGGTCATCTTACTCTGAATCCTCTTTCTTGTTTATCTTCTTTAGGTGTATAGATTTCAGTATATTTATCCTATCTTATAGGTCTATATAAGTGAGTATATCCCATGTGTATCTTTCACAAGCATACACCTTTTGATCTAATGGTTAATAATATCTTAACAGTTCTCATGCACACTGAATTTGCTACATTTCAAAGCATGAGGACTAGCACACAAGCCAAACCATTGTGACAGCATGCGGTGAATGCGGTGAGACACTTAGAAAGATAACACTTATGACCCTGTACTAAAAGGATGTATCTCATTAATACACAACACAGTTCAAGAGACAGAGAAATGCCAAGATTCCAGAATGCATTGGTAAAACCCTACCTGTGGTTATATAATTCTAAGAACTTACACAAACTAAAAATATTTACTTGGATTGAAAATATCAAGAATGCAAAGGAAATGGCCATGTCACGTACTTCTCAGAGCACTAAGCTGGGTGTATGCCACCATCTTCCAAATGGACACCAAAAATGCATAGTAAAGTTCCATCAGGTCAGTAACATCAGCAGCCATTACATACTTCCTTCTGCTAAAGACTAAGTTCCTGGCCATCCTTCCCCTTCCTGCTGGTGACCTCATCTCTCAGAGGCACAGGAAACCACAACAGGACTGAAGTCCCAGGCCTGATTCTGTAAAGTAAGAAGAGTGTGGTTGGGGATCGGATGTCACAGGAAGTGACTGCGTGGCTTGGAGTCTGCAGCAGAAGAAAGAATGTTGTAAAGTGTTGGACACGCAGGGCAGAATTAATTATTTTAGAGTGAAGTTAAGTATGGCCAAATATTCTGAAGAAACAGTTGGCACTGAAGGCTCTATATATTTTAAATGTGTGAAATTCTATGTATCCTGTTCCTTATGTGTGGAGCAACGATTGAAGAGATCAGTGATATTTTACTAAAGCCCTACAACACCTCAGACCTAAAAGTATACAGTGAAAAAGGAAGGAGGGAGAGAGAGAGAGGGAAAAAGGGAGGGAGGGAGGGAGGGAAGAAAAAAGATGCACAAAACCAAGAATCAGTACCTACGAGCATAGGATTAGGAAGGTAGAAATGGTACAGATTTTTTTTTTTCTGTAAAAATATATATCAGAAAATCAAACTTTCCAAAGTTACTCCACAATCCTAAGGTCAATTAAAGCTCAACTAAGTGGTGTTTGTATGCTCTCCTGATTACTGCTCAGTGTGTAGTTACAGTATTACATGGTACAAGCACAGCGTCATCTTAGTAGGCAACAGAAACAGCTACTCCACTTCTGCTTCCAGTATTTCCATCATAAAGATAAAATATTAAACAATATTTAATATGACAGTAAGGATTAAAGAGCCTCAAGCCAGGAGAGAGATTCTCAGAGTTTTCCTGGTATTTGTTGGTTGGATTTGGTGTTAAGGTTTTTTATTTGGTTGGGTAGGGTTTTTGTTTTCTGAGCCAGGGGCTGAGCCTAGGGCCTTGCACTCCACCGCTAAGCCAAAGTGATGTTTTTAATGCACTGGGCTCAAAACGGGTTCAAGAAAGAAGACCAGCACATACTTGGCAGTGTCTCCACTAGAACCCACTAAAATACAATAAATGTATAAAAATATAGTCCAAAAAATAACTGGGCCCGACTGGATAGCCTCAAAATAGTGCTTGCTCATTGAAAACCTTCCGGTAAGGTTGGGAGTTCATTCTCCCTGAGCCCACAATACCCTCTTTTCTATCACCATTTTATCTGTGTTCTCTTCCTACACCTAATCCTCTCAATTTCTTCCTCCTTTTCCTCCTCCTCCTCTTTCTTCTCCTGTCTCTACCACCTCTTTCCTTGTCTCTCTTTCCCTTTTATAGTTTGTCAGTTCCCTTTAATTCTAATCTGTCTTCCATTCCCTATAGCCCTGTAAATAATAATAAATGAACAAATAATGATAATAATAATTACTAATGACAATTAATAATACAAGAACAAAGGAAATGCTCCCGAAGTGAGGCAGGGCTCTTTTTCCTTAAGAACCAAAATGGACGGCAGGCAGCGAAAGCACCATTGGGTAGGGCACGCACTACAGACCCTGTCGGCTAAGAGTAAACTCTTCTTCTGGGTCTTGATATTCAGCTAGGAAGTTAAAAATCCATTTTCCAGACTGACAGCACGTGTGACAGGCTGGATAGATTGAATACAGAAAAGAGAAAGCAATAACAATGACAGACTCAATTAGACACACCAGCCTGTGACGTTCACGATGACCTATGTCATCCAGACTCCATCTGTCTCCTGCACAGGGCAAAAAGACAAGATAAATTTTAAAAAGAAAAGAAAAAAGAAAAAGAAAAGAAAGAAGTTCTGGCTTGTATCCTCCCCATCTTTTATGATAGCATTAATCTCTGCTATTCCCTTGGTGTTTAGTATTGTTTCTGGCTCATAAAGTTGTCTTTCCTACCACAGAAAAGCATAAATTACAGGTCCGAGTGAAGATTTTGCTGATTGCTCAATATATTTCTTCCAACATTCTGTTTAGAGCCTATGAAAATAACCTCAGGAAGACAGATCGGTGGACCCACTAAGCACACCATGATAAGGCTTTGGAGGGTGTCTAATGTCTCTGTTGGCCGAGATGTCTAGGTTATACAGTGATATCAACTATAAGGATCAAATATAAGGATCTTACTGAAACACAGGCAGCTTCTGTTCATATTGCATGTCTGTCTCAGACTGGGGATGACGGCAGCCTGCATAGCCTTCACTCCAGAATCCAGGCTACTGCTGCCACGGGGACAGTACAATCTTACAGAAAAGAAACATGACAAAAGCTGCATGTTGAGGCTCTGTCCTGGGGTGACATACTGCACTCCTGACCTGCCCAACTCGTCATCAGCTACGGTGACCAGAGCGCCAGCTAATGTGGCACAACAGAAGCCTTCCATGTGAAGAAACTACAGGGAGCAGAAATGAAGTAGCAGGCAGACTGAAATAAAGTTCACTTCCTTGTCTGACCTGAATGAACTTAAATCTAGGGGGGGTGGGTAAAAGCTATTTGTAGAGGGCTTACAATGAAAAGCTATAAAAAATGTCAAAGGATTCTTCCATCAGAAGGCAAGCCTCCCCTTCTAGTCAAGGATTCCAGATGTAAGATTAGGTTCATGTCTGGAAACGGAACGCTCTTAACCAACTGTGATCAAATCTCCACTCACAGACCTATAAAGCTCCTATTCATTTGTTATATAAATGTCTTGAGGGTGTTATGATCCATTAATCATCAGAAGAAGTATCTGTTGTCGGGCTCTTCTTATTACCACTAATCAGTATCACTTTGTCAGCAACTGCTGTCACCTCCCTCTATCTGAAATCCATCAACTACGTTCACACTGAGGAGCCCGTTTCCGTAGCAGCAGCTGCAGCTGCTGACCCCAGGCTGCAAAGCCACATTGCAAAGCTTTTCAAGAAAGAACCTGGAGCCCTGCCTGATGGCCTTACAACAAATGTAATAAAGGTTGAGCATCCATATCCCAAATACTTGAGTTCAGAGTGTTTGGGACTTGGGATTTTGGAATATTTACAAATGTTTAATGAACTACTTGAATTACAAGATGGATTCTGAACACAAAATTCATTTATATCCTGTTGGCACCTTATGCAACTAGCCCAAACATAAGTAAATATTTCTGGTACAACTCGATTTTGACATAATACACATGTGAAATCAATTGTGGAATTTTCTAAAGTGGCTTACTTTTGTGATTTAAAAAAATTAGATTCTGGGGCATCTTAATCCAAGATGTGGGTTTTGGAATAAGGATACTCAACATCCTCTGAGACTTTGATAAGACCAAAAAAAAAAAAAAAAAAAAAAGGAGTGTAACTGATTTCTAGGCCTGCCATGGAGCACTATGTACTGGGTGGCTAAAAAAAAAAAAGAAAATTACCATCATAACTGCAGTTCTAAAATCTAGAAACCAAATTAAGGTATGATTGCTTTCTCCTGAGGCCTAATTCCTTATCGCACAAATAAATGGGTGCCTTCTCATTATGTCCCCAGATGGTCCCTCTGTGTGCCAGCCTGGTGTCTTTCCCTCATTCATCACCAGGTCTATTTGAAAAGGGCCCCATTTTTATGGCTTCATTTTACATAATGAACTATTTAGAAACTATTCAAATCAAATTACCTTTAAAGGCTGTGTCTTCACATATAGCCATATTGAGACCTGGGAATTAAAAAATATAAATTTAGGGAGAGCACAGCTCAGTCCGTAACAATCTTTTTAAAATAACATCTTGACTTTCAGAAATCATCACTACCCCAACTGCTTCATTTCCACTTTTTCCTTTTTATTTATTATAATTTATTCACTTTTTATCCCAGCTGTAGCCCCCTCTCTCGTCCCCCTCCCAGCCCCACCCTTCCTCCTCTTTCTCCTCCCATTCCTCTCCCCAAGCCCTCTGATGTCTCATCAGGACTGGCTGCATTGTCTTCCTCTGTGGGCTGGGGGAGCAGGGGCAGTCTCTAGTAGGAACTCAGTGGCTGGCTCTTTGATCACCTCCCCCTGTGGAGGGGGTAGGCTTCATTCCCATTTTTAAGGTTTTGTTAACCCTCTCTTCATAAGTATTAGTCACATTAAAATCTATTCTAGGTGCTCCTTTCTAGCAGGAAATGGATCATACACTGGTGCAAAAAATGTTAAAATTGCTACAAAGGTCATACCCAGAAATGAGGAAAGCATGTAGCTGTCTGTAAAGCTGCAGCAGCTCTGAGGGAGCCGCTGAAGAAGTTCGTGTTGTTCTGTCACTACTTCTGATGGAAGAAGATTGATCCTCATTTCACTTCCTCCTAAATCCCCCATGAGTGCCTCTCATTGTCCTACTCTAAATAAGCACACTGCTGGCAAAGGATTCTGGGAACTATATCCCTAGTCTTCCAGCCTCTCTCATACAGGAAGAGATCATGAAAGACACTAGATGTGAATAGGCATACATACATTTATTTTCAGAAATAACTGTCACAAAATGAAGGATTAAATGAAAGAAAAGGAGATCATGAAATCCTAAAAACTGAGAGTTCAAAACACAAGAGAAATAAAAGAATTTTCCAAAACGGTGACAAAGGAAAAAAGCAGATGACTGCTGTACCACGTGTTCATAGAGTACCCAGTCCAGGTTAGGAGAAAGGATGGAGGGATTGAAGAAAAGATGCAGGGATAGACCCCTGCCTGTGTTGAGAGAATTTTAACAGCTCTCTTGGAAAGACAAGGAAGAATTAAAGATAAGCACCGAGGCAATCATTAACTCCAGGTCACGGGTGAGCCAGCCTGAGGATGAAGCTTGGGAGAGCTGGCCTTGCCAGTCCTCTGCTGTGATATGGTATGGGTGCCGGGGTGATGGACACTCGCCTGGTCACCCCAAAATCTGTATCATTTGCGTATGATACAGCCCTGCTGATCCAAAGCTGCAGGATCTCCATGACACAGGACAACAGGGTAACCAGGAGGAGTCATGTGAGGATCCAATACTGATGCTGTCACAGAAGCCAGAGGCCTCAAACCAGACCAATGACTCATTGCAATGAACATTTCCAAGTGAAGATGTGTGGACAGAGGGATATACCTGTGGGACACACTGTGACACGCTACAGCTTCCATGATAAGATGTTTTCCAATACTTTGTTTTTTGTTGCTGCTTCTTATTTGTTTGTTTGTGTGTGTGTGTGTGTGTGTATGTGCGTGCGTGCGTGCGTGCGTGTGTGTGTGTGTGTGTGTGTGTGTGTGTGTTTTATGGGGGGGAGTTACAAAAGTAAAGGGTGGACATGAGGGAGTGGGGAGAGAAGCTAGACTGGGGTACATGTGAAACTCACAAAGAATCAATAAAAAGTATTTTTTTTAAAAAAGCCAGCCTCTTTAAGAAATGACAACCATCCCTTATTCATCATAATCCCATTATAATACTAAATATTCTCCATCCCAGAAGTGTCTCTGGTCAGCATCTTTGAACATGTATTGTGTTAAGAAGCATGACCTTGAACTGAGCATGCTCAGGAGAGTGCTGGCGCCTACCTGCAGTGGCAAGCCCTTCCAACATGAATGTGGGAGCATCTCCCAGGAAAATTCGTTGTCTGCTGAGCTCAAAGACACTACTTTGGAGTATCCCCTAGCTCTCTTTTCTTGCAGCAAGTACTAAGGCACTAATCATTCTTTGCTCTCTTGGTTAGACTTATTTATGTACCCACCTAGGACTGGACCCATACACTATTGCAGGGCTGAGCTGTAAAAGGAACTTTTACTCTCCTGGTGTAATTGTCCTCTACGAGGTTTTACTCTCTGTCTGCTAACCTAGGCCTGGTCCTGGAAGCTTCTAGCCTCCAGGCAATCTAACCTAGGCCTAGAATGTTTTCTGTCTCTGAGACTTACTGATGAACATACTCACCCTCTCTTGTTTTTACTGAGCTCTGAACTCTCTGGTTCAATTCAAGTGTTCTGGCTCAAACTCCTCTCCCAGCTGACATATTCAATCTGGCTTCTCTCTTAGCCTCTGAATTGCTCTGCTTGGCCTCAAACTAACTCCAGCAATCTGCTCTAATCTCCTGGTTCCTTCTCATTCTCTGGCTCATTCAGACTTCACCTGAGTTCTCTCTCTCTCTCTCTGCAACTTATCTCTGTATTATTGTCCAGGTAAAACTGCCTCCTCCCTCTCTCTCTGCATTGCCCATTAAGTAGCTTCCCTTTCTCTCTTCTCATGAGAGTTGGGCCTATCCTGTTTTGTCAGGTCTTCCTCTGATTCGTTACTCTTTTCTGCCAGTCAATTAGACATCACTTTCAAACACGGGAGCTTCCTTCTACAAACTAACTTTACCTTCATTGTTTGGGATTAAACGTATGTTTAACCATGCCTGAACCTAAGCTTTTCTTTACCTGAAACTTGCTGCATACCAGGCTGGCCTGGAACTCAGATCTGTTTGTCTCTGTCTCCTGGATTAAAGGCATGTTCATATTCCAGTCGGATCACACAGACCTAGAAGATCTTTGGATGTGATCTCTTGCCAGAACAGCCATGTTCTGAATTAACATTCCTCTATACTAGGCTCTAGCATTTGTACCTCTGATATACCCAGGCAATGCTAATCCAGCTGTTCCTGGGGTCACGCTTAAAGCCCACAGTTCCAGAGCTTTCCTAGGCACCAGACACCCAGCATACAAGACCATACCCACCTTGCCTCAAATACTTGCCAGAGTGTGTGGTTCACTCCAGTAGATTAATGAAGAATTATTAGCACAGTGAGAAGTTTCAAAAATTCAACATAGTAATGGGGTATAGTGTGATACATCACTATATATATATAATATTATAATAATATAGTATAATATAATATAATATATTCTGATGTAGTTAATGTATCTAGCTCTCCAAACAATATCTGTCTAAAATTATTTTTCTCTTTTAATTAACACATAGTAACAGGTTTTCCTATGGTTTTTTCAAACTTAGCTCTGGTTGACCCACCCCCACCCATCCTCTCCCCCATCTCCCCGCCCCTCCCCACTAGTTTCTTCCCAGCCCCAGCACTTCCCTTTCCGTTTTCACAGTAAGTGAACGAGCGTGTTCTACTACTCTTCCACCCCCTCCCTGAAAGTCTCGTTTTCCAACTCATGAGCACCTTTCTGGTTTCATGACTTCTACCCACCCTAACTCCCATTCATACACAAAAATACGTGCATGTACAAAATAGAAAGTAGCATCTGTGAGTGAGAGGGAACATACCAGTTTTGCCTTTCTGTCACGAATGATCTCATTTAATATATTTTCCAGTTTTATTCATTTTCCTGCAAAATTCATAATACATTTTCACAGCTGTATAATACTCCACTATGCAAATGCACCACAATTGTGTTACCCATTCACCTGACTTATCTGTTGATGACACGGAAGCTGATGCTTACTTCCTTGCTATCATGGAGAGAGCATCAACACGTGTGGACAAGTGGCGCGGTGGCAGGACAGAGTTCTTTGAGTATGCACTCATGAGTGGTACAGCTGGATCTTACGGAAAATCTATCTTTAAGGAAACCTCCACACTAGTTTTCATAGTGGCTGTACCAGTCTACCAACAGTAAGCAACATCCTCACAAAATTTTGCCACCTCATTTCTCGATCATAGCCGTTCTGATGGAGTTTTTGACAGGAATACATTTCACCTCCTTCCTTCTAAGCCTTTTGAGATATGCACAGCACAACAGCTACCTATGTAACCCTTTTGTACGTTAGCGTCCTGGAGCACCCTGTTCCTGTCCAATGGAAGCCCAGTACCCACTGATCAACCTTTTGCCATAACCCCCCCCCAATCTCCCCAGCCACAGGTGACCACCATTTTTCCACACAGGCCTATAAGACCAACATTTACTATTCCACATATAAATGACATCCTACGATCACAAGATAGTTGTCTTTCCATCCCTGACTTATTTCATTTCACATAATAATCTCAAGTTCCATACATGTTGTCACAAATGGCGAGCCCATTCATTTTGACGGCTAAGTAGTAATTCAAAACGTATACCACATTTTTTTTATCCATTTCCTATCGATCCATTGGGTCATTGATGAATAGTCAAGTCACTTCCGTTTCTTAGTTGTTGTAAATAGTGTGGGAATAAGCAAGGGAGCACACACGTCTCTCTGGTTTACTGATACCATTTCCTCTGGATACATGCTCAGGAGTGGGCCAGCTGGGTCACCCAGGAGTTCTGTATTTTTTAACGTGTACGAGTGTATTGTCTGCACATGTGTCTACATGCCAGGTGTGTGCAGTACCCCAGAGGCCAGGAGAGTGCCACATCCCCCGAGATTGGAGTTAGACAGTCTGGAGCCTCCATTGTGGGTGCTGCAATTGAACCCTTAATGCTCTGAATCTCTGAAACATCTTTCTAGCCATTTTTAGTTCCCACCAGCAGCCGGCAAAAGTCACTGTTTGCTCTGTATTCTCAGCAGCATTTACTGTTCTCCAGCCTGGTGTTAAAAATACTTTACCTTCTCATATGTGTGTGGTCACGTGTCATCATTTTGATTTGCAGTATTCCCCAGTACAGCATCTTCACACGAGCTCCTCTGTGTATATTTTATTTGGTATGTCCGGACAAGCACACTTTTAAACAGTCCTTTTGGGCGAGCCTGAAAATCAGACACAGTGGGGACCCTTTCAGATGCGCCATCTTTTACTTCCCGCCTCTATTTGGTTATTCAGTTCTTACCATAGTATCCTCGACAGAGTGGAAACTCTTTCCTCATTACTAGCACCCCAGCTTGAGATTGCGTCAATTACTTATCTATCAGCACTTCGTGTGAGTGGAAGAATAATCTATTGACAGAAGCATCCCTACACACGAGGATGGGCTCAGGGCTTACAGCAGCAACTTAGAGACGCACCGACTTCTACAATTTGATGGATTCTTACAACATGTGAGTCCGTGGGTCACTATGGTAATCTTGTCTGTCGTACCAGGCTCTGCGCAGGCAAGGATGTTTGGTATGGTAATTTCAGTTCATAAGTCAAGACAACATTTTATTTTCTTGATTAAAAAAAGGTGTAGAAATCCTCACTTAGAAAGACAAATGGGATGTACATTGGACGTATGACAGGAGTCTACAGCAGAAGGCATCTGAAAGACTCTACCTAACAGTGTTTCAAAACAGATACTAAGACTCATAACCAAACCTTTGGCAGAAGGGGAGTTAGTATGACGTGGAAAGGACAGGAGTTCCACAAGGACCAAATATATCTGGGCACAGGGGTCTTTTCTGAGACTGACACTCCACCAAGGACCGTGTATAGATATAACCTAGAACCTTTGCTCAGATGAAGCCTGTAGTAGCTCAGTAACCAATTGGTTTCCCATAGTAAGGGGAACAGGGACTATTTCTGACAGGAACTCAATGGCAGGCTCTTTGACCTCCCCACCCCAAGGGAGGAGCAGTCCTGCTAGGCCACAGAGGAGAACTCCGGAGATGCCTGATAAAACAGGGTCAGATGAAAGGGGAGGAGGTCCTCCCCAATCAGTGAACTTGGAAAGGGGCAGGGAGGAGGTGAGGGAGGGAGGGTGGGATTGGGAGGGAATAAGGGAGTGGGATACACCTGGGATACAGGGTTAATAAAATGTAACTAATAACAAAAAAAAATAAAATTTATTTTTTAAAAAAAGGTGTATATCCACGTGAAAAGAACAGACCAGACGATTCAGTTTAGATTAGGGTTATACCTAAGTACAAACCAGATAAACAACAGTACAATGCAGAGCATCGATGATAGCATTTCTGGCTACTCTTTACTATAAGAACTTTTCTATTTCTCAAGTTTTAGATGTCTTGGAGTGTGTGCCACCCACACTTCCTAGACACTTACCAATTCCTAACACTCTCAAGAGCTTCAAAGCACATTATCGCTTTCCTAGAGTAGGGGGTCCATTGTCTCTTCACTTCTTTTCACCAACAACAGTGTGTGCTGGTGAAATACCCAGATCTTCAGGGGGACCTGTAGAGAACAGGGACTCTGCTCCCCTTTTGTCTTTTCCTTGTTTGTTTGTTTGTTTATTTGCTTTTCTTACTTTGAAAGTTAGAATAGGCAATCATCACCACCACCATTATCACCACCATCATAACCATGGGCTGGATATGTTATGCATTCTTAAGTACCTTAAAGTATCATGAACTGCCTTTTCTCTACTTGCTCCTCGTTCAAGGTCAGCATTACTGGCAACCTCTCTCAGTTACTATCCCATATTCTTTGCAGCTCTAGGGGGAAGGGATTATCAGAGTTTTCCCACTTAATTCCATGCAATTATGTAGTAAGTATCCCTCTTAAAACCTTCAATAGCCATCTCTAAATGTTGTTCATTTTGTTTGTTTGTTTTGTGTTGTTCTTTCAAACAGGACCTCCTGTATCCCAACATGGCCTTGAACTCACAATGTAAATGAGATTGGTCTTGAAATTATGATCCCCCTACATCTATGTCCCAACTTCTGGAAACAAAGGCATGCTTCCCATACCTGGCTCTGGGTTGCAGTGGCTGTGAGAAATGCGTACCTGCCAACTTTTGACAACTGGCTATTTTTGGCTGCAGTGACGACTTAAGCTATGACCTTCTTCAAGTCACAAAGATTTCTTCATGCCTAAATTCATCCTCTGGTAAAAATACTGACCCATTTCTATAAAACACAGTGAGTATTAGATAACAGACTGTTCTGAAAATGTCAGAGCCCATAAACATTTTTATTAATGTGCTAAGCTATAAATATACATATTGAAAGAAGCAAACCTTAGTTTTTACTTATAAAATGCCAGCTTAAATACTTTAATATTGCTACCTATATTTTCCTATATAATACTAGATTTAAAAAAAATCTAAGATTTCATTTTGCCTAAAAATAACTAATGCATATGAACAGAACCATTCGGTTTCACTTCATTTAATTGCCCTAATGGTTACATCAATGGATTTTTTTTTTAGAATTTTATACTAGAGAATCTTAAATATAATCATACTCTTACATAAAGTGTGAATATAATTTTATAAGAGCATTTAACAATCTTTCTATCTAAAAAGTACATATTTCCTACTACTTCAATGCTTAGTAGAAGTGGGTTTTTAAGGATGCCTTCCTTCAAGTGACATGAAATCTTTTAAATAGCAAACCTTTGGTCTGTACATTTTACGTGATAGTCTTTTAGCTACTTCATGACAGCTATAAAAGCCGCCCAAAGCTTTTTCATCTTCCAGTTCCTAGCTCCTTCCTTAATCTCTAACACAGCGTGCTCTCCTGAACTCAAGCTTTATCATGTTTGCCCCCTCAGGACAGGTCCAGTTCCTCTAGGTACACAGCAGACTCAGAAAGTGCTGGCGACCACCCGTGGAGAATCATACCAGCCTGCCTCCCTGCTGTACGTCAACCTCCCATGCAGTCGCTGCAGACAATACTAAGATGCTCCCTCGAAGGGCCTGCCTCACTCCTCGCCTTCCAGCCAAGAGCTTCAGCTGCAGACAATTGGAACACTCTAGAACAACTGTCTCTATCCCTCTGGGGGTCGCATCTCAGATGTCCTGAATATCAGATGTTTACATCACGGTCCATAACAGCACAAAGTTACAGTTATGAAGTGTTAACAAAATAATTTTATGGTTGAGGGGGTCACCACAATATGAGGAAGTGTATTAAAGGGTCGCAGTATCAGGAAGGTTGAAAACCACCGCTCTAGGTCTTGCAACCCTCCTAAGCATTCTGCCCCCTGAAGTCCCTGGTACCAAATGCAGGTGCCATCAGTGCCCACTAGAATAGCATTCAGCCCCTGTATCAGCAGCAGCAATGCAAATCTCCCCATGCCGAAAGCTCCTTGCCCGTTTGTAGTTCATCCACTTGACTGCATATTAGGGATCCCTGAGAACCTCTGACAAGAGCAAGTGTTTGTGTCCTATCCACAGAGGCTCGGGTAGAATCAGACTGCCTAGGGCTGGCATGGTGCCTTAAGAAAGCAAACAGCAAAAATCTTCACGTGAAATCAGGACTGAAAATCAGTGAGCAAACCCAGATTCATCCAGAGGGTATGCTTATTCATTGGAACATATTTCCCCACTCGTGCTACTGGGATTTAAGTGTCAACTATTCCCTGCAAGCTCTTGTGTTAAAGACTGATGGTGATGGTGTTTGGAGACCTTGTGGAACCTTCAGAGTGGGTCACTAGCAGTTGTTGAAATTTATAGCCAATCCACTTTCTCCAGCCTATGCTTCCAGGGAATGTCATAAATTATACAAACAGCCTGAGCCCTGCCACTGTGCCTTCTCGTCCCTGAAACTGTGAGCTAACATAAATCCTCCCCTCAGCTGCTTCTTGTCTGGAATTTGGTTACTGCCATGAGACTGCTGGGTCAGGAGATGGTTCCCTGGTCATGTTCCACCAACACTCCTGGTTGTTAGTATAGGCATCCGCTACGGAATGAATAATCCCAGATTCCCTTAAGACATTCATCTTTGGAGAGAGACAACCTCTCCTTTTCATCCTTTGCCATAGGCTTTGGGTTGATCTTTGTGTTTATCTCCACCTGATGGACATGGAATGCCTTCACAGACTGTTTCTACATACTGGCTTCCCCTTCTTCCTTGACCAGCCATTCACTCTCAAGTCCATATTCAGACTTTATTGCCATTCAGAAAATCTCTCCTTAGATAGTCCTCCCACAGTCCTTTTCCAACTGCCCTCTGCAGCTTGCAGTCTTTCCCCCTCCCTTCTTAGATCTCTTGCTTAGGCAAACTTCAAGATGCAGTAGTTTTCATTCTCAACACTCATTTTTGCCATCTGCTGTCTACTCCTCAACTCACATCGCTCTCCTTTCTCACGCAGTGTGTCACCGACATCACCTTGTCGAGGGATATTTTAATATCCCTCTGAATATTTTAATACTTCACAGTACTGCTTTCTTGAAGTCATTTCCTCTCTCAGCCACACTCCTATAGCTTACCTCTCATACCACTGACCACTGCTTTTACAGTGTCCTTTTTAGGCTCATCCTCTGCCAACAGACTTAAATTGTGTCAGTCCCTAAGGCTGTTCCCTTAATCACATTAAAATAATTTTAATCCTGCCTATTGCTTCAACTATTGTTTTTAAGCAGATAATCTCTAAAACTACATCTTCACTCCAGACCTTTATCTTAATTATGAAGTGAATTTACAAATATGTCACAGCTCTATGAAATCCAATGCATTCAAAATATAACCCATTGTCATCTCATCGTAACTGAATTCTTCTGCAAAGTTACCTGACTCAGGCTCCAAATTTGACTTGAAGAACTCCCGATGGACTAGGGAAATGACTCAGTGATAAAGTGCTTGCCCTGCAAGTGAGAACCAGAGTTCTGATCTCTAGAACCCACATAAAAGCCAGGCAGGCAAGGTATTCTTCTGTAATCTCAGGACTGAAGAGACTGAAGCAGGGAGACTCCTGGGCAAACTGCCTGGCTAGACTGCAGAAATCGGTGAGCCTCGTGCTCAGCAAGATGCCCTGACTGAATAAAAAAATAATCAAGGAAGACCCCCCCCCCAGTATCAACTTCATGACGGCACATTCACTCCATGCAAACACACGCATGGCTCCACGCATGCAAACATGTATATACACCATGAAATATACAAATGGAAAATAAACATTCCCTAAGAACACCAACATAAATGAACAAAAGCTAGCTAGTGACCACTCTGCTTGGTGTCATCTGAGCAGCGCCCTTTTTGGAATGTACAGCCCCAAATGATTTCTTTCCTAGATCCTGTAACTAGGCACAAACACTTTTTCACCCCTGATGTTAAAAAGAAATAAATAAATTAAATTTAAAAAAACAGGTCATAAGTTCATCTTCCCTCTTCTACATCAAAGCAATCACCACATCTCATTAACTCCCCTTTCTGAAAACTTCCTATTCAAAGACACCTATTTAGCATTTTCTAACTCCCAGGTATGGTTCTAGATTCTGGAGACAATATGCCAAACAAGGAAACTGCAACTTTGCTCTTACCATCTCCATAAACAACATCTGAGAGAGTTCAATGAGGAAAGCAGACCCATGGAGAGACTGACCTCATGCCGCTGTGGGAGGTGGCTGGCTGGCTTGTAAACAGCTGTTGCTTCTGCGTGTGGTGCTGGCTTGAGGTCCACAGGGTGGGCAGTTAGGAAGGAAATATGGGCAGGAAGTAGAGAGTGAGGACAAGCTTAACCTGATGTGAATAAGCTGGAACTCAAGAGCACAAACCAAAATGAGCATCCGTCTGCTGCCACCACCAAGTGCTCTGCTTCCACAGCGTGGGTGACCTACAGCAGGAGCCGATGCCCTCCGTCCTCAGTCTAAACCCTTCTCTGGCTCAGGAGCTGGAGAAACGGAAGAGGCTTCTGAGTCCCAGACGCTCCCTTGTGCCAAGAATCTGAACCAGCACATCACTCACTCTAAGTGTGAGCTGTAGTACTGCCTGACCCTACACCAACTTTCCATATAAACATGGCTGCTTCTTCATGTCCCCTTGCCCAATCTTGTTCATGCGTGCGCGCGAGTGTGTGAGTGCACGTGTGTGAGTGCGCGCTTTGCCATGTGGTCCTGTCCTGGAACTCAGCATGTAGACCACGCCTGCCTCTGCCTCCTAAGGGCTGGGATCAAAGGCATGCACCATCACTCCCAACTTGTAGAAATATATTTTAAGGACTCAAAAGTCAACAGGGAAGAGAACTTTTGGAAATCTGTCCCCAGTTTAGTTGATTTAACCAAGACAAAGCTGTTCATTGCAGCATCTCTCCCCGGATGCCTGAGACTGTCTACCTCTGATTTGCCCCATTCTCACCGTGGTTCTTAGCAGATAGCTCTAAACTCTGATCAGGTTGCTGACCAGCTCAGATCCGTGCTATCTGTCCATCAGCAACAGCACAGCACAGAAGACCTTTGCTCCAAAGTCGTTAGGCGTGACTAAAAGAGACAGTAAAACCAAACTAATAGCTGTTTTTAAAAATGCATTTTTCAGAGATCGAATGTTTGTTGTCACCTCTGCTTTTTCAGCCCTGCAAATAGTACTCTAGCAGACAGTACTTGAAGAGGACAGAGAGCTGAGTGACCGGTGCGCTGATCTGCCCGGATGTTGCCCGGATGTTGCCCGGATGTTGCTGACCCATCAATGAAGTCCGAAGTTGCTGGGGACAGCGCCCCGCTGTGGAGCTACCACATTTCCTCTCACTTTGCAGGGACAGGATTAGGCACTGGCTTCCTGACAGAAAGACCTGGGCTGGGGAGAAGAGCAATGGCTTCTCTTGAATCTCACACCCACTGAGAGCAAACACAGATGGCTCTGCACATCCTCATGCCTTCGGAGAAGATATATCTCACAAGTCTCAAACTAAAGTGTCATTTGGATGCCTTAAGAAGGTTAAGAGGATCATCCCCTATGACAAACTATAGGCCAAGATGACAAAAATCACTACGAAGGGCGCGTGGTTACTTACACTGTAACTGGTTGGTGCCCCCAACCAGTAAGTATTTTAACGTCTCTCTGTTTATCTTCTTCAGAACAGGGGTCCCTTTCAACAGCTCCATGTCCCCACCCTCATTCAACTATATCATCCATCCTTTTGAAAAAATATGAAAGTTCTTCCTTTGACCCACAAATACACAGAACACTAAGGAAAGCCCTTCCTGGTAATTACTGAGACACAGCTCACATTATGTTTTGTTGAAAAGCAAATTTGAAAACTGTATTCAGAGATACAAACAGTTTGCTGTGCTGTCTTGCTTGACACTCTGGAACTCAGGAACGTGCGTGAACAGTTCCAAGTTTTGCTTATGTCATTAGAGACAATTTAAAGGCAAACGCAGAAGATAATATTCTCATTCACTGTAGGTGACCAGTGCAGCCTTGCAGAATACCCTAGATGCTGCTGGTGTCCTTGTGACCATTTCATTCAGAAAATACCACTTCTAGGAAATTATTTCCAAAAAATTAATCGCTGTACACAAAGCTTTTCAAGATAGTCACCTTGTAGTGTGGGGGTCTGTGAATTAATATCTTATAATAAAAAAGTAACCTTTCTCGCTCTCTCTCTGTTCCATACACACATACACAATATGTATTGTTATAAAGTAGTGTTCATTATGGTAGGTAGAAAACATGGGATAAAAAGGAGAATATTCTGTGTGATACATGTTCTACTTTTAAATGAATTATTAGTTCACACACAGCAACTTAGTTGGCTAGGTAAGCACTGGTCTAGACTCCGGTGATGGGAAAACTGGCATCAAGTGCCTTCAAGTATATCTATTCACACTGAGGCCGGGATCAGCTTGATCTCTGCACACGACCTCCATGTATTCATAATTTAAGAATGAGTAAAGACTTTTTAAAGACCTAACTCCCTCCTCCTCACTCCAAAGTGTTTGTGAACCCTCTGATGGGTGGAGAGTGAGAGGGCTGACGACTTTTAGAACACCCTGTAGGGAATTCATAATGTGGGCAGAAGGAATGAATTTTAAGCAGTGGATTCACCCAGGCAACAAAGCACCAAAGGTGAACATGAATCTAAGTCACAACAGGTTTCCCTCATTGCTCTTCACAACTCAATACATGGAGACAGGTTTATATGAGAAAAAGCTTTGACCTCTGTAGCAATCTTTTTTTTATAACTCTACTTTATTTGGGGTATTTAGGCCTTAATCTCCCAACCCTTACTTGGGAGAGAAAAGGTTAGTGGGGAGAGCGGGCCCAGACCCTTTACGTCTCCCGGGTCTATATCAGTCTCCATCAACCGCAGACACAGCTAGCAGGCTCCTCCATGCCCACAGCATTTCTCTCTGGCTGTCTGCTCCAAACTGCCACACCATCTCTGGTCTCTGGTCTCTCTAAACTGCTATGCACCACACACCAACACCAAACGCCACCCCTTCTTCTTTCTCATCTCTCATATTTATACTCTCAGAGTCCAAGACCACACCCCTCTCTGTGCCACATGTGGAAGGCCATTGCCAGCTGGCAAAAGCCAAAAGACACATTCTACACAAGACAATTAACAGGTGTGGACAAACTATAGCCCAACTAAAATACCACACTTGGGATTAAAACAAAAACATGTTTACATAACATAACTGAGTTTACAAAGAAACCAAAACTTCCATTACAGACCTCCGGCTCCTTCCTGGAGAGGAGATATCACAAAGGTGATGGTGAATAAAGGAATGTGACAAAAGTCCAGCAGAGATGAAAGCCTAGAGGGGCTGCCAGATCCTCCACACAATCAATGGTGACATCCACTGACTGGCATGAACAACCTGCTTAGAGAGCAAATTTATGATTAATTGAGTAGATCATAGAAGAACTGTCTGTGTGTGATTGACGTTTGGATCTCTAGGTTAACAGACAAAAGCATCCATCTTTCTCCGCCGCCTTCAAAGCTGTTCTCCATCAGCAGCCGGCTCCAGGGTTCGTTCAGATAGTAACCAACTATGGCCTCCAAGGGAGACTTCAGTTCCTAAGAATAGCACAGTTCATGCTTGGGAACAAGCAAGCCCATTCGAGAGCTCTCAGGGATCCTTGGGGAGTAAAGATGCCGAGGAAACCCAGATGCTGGTAATTTAGCCAGGAATATTCAAGAGGCAATCTAACCTGAGTATGAGTGTGAGGATGGCCAACCCTGGAAACCTGTAGATGGGAGGAGGCAGGATAGCCTTCCGGAATTACTAAATTGTCCAGTATACACCTGATATAAGAATAACTATATCCAGAACAAAAATGAAGTGACCTCCGGGACAATACCACAAACTGATAGTGCATGAAGAAACTGACTCTGTGGGCTTCAGGGAAATTGATAATATGAGACATTAAGAACTACTTTTGAACTTTACTCATGAGAACCTCAAAAGATATAAGAAAGAAAATTCAGCTCCTTGAGGAAAATAGACACGATTTGGTTGTTTGGAGTGCTTAACTGTGACACGTGATCATGCTTCTGAAATCATACTATGAAAGCCAATTAAGCCATGCCCTTTACAAGCACTGGCAGGTGGGATTCTAAGCCCACATCCAGCACTTCTCTTTACTTCAGGTACAGAAGACAGAGTGACCTGATGGTGTTGTGGGGAAGAGTGAGAATGGGTACAGCAACAATTACACATGTGACTTAGAGATAAGGCGTACCTCACTAAAAGGTGACAACCACAGACCATCCCAAGTTCCTGTCTAATGCCTTACATGAGAGAAATTCTCCGGATTTTCTTATCCTTGTCCTATGTACAGAGACCTAAAAGACAAAGAAGTACCCTCTCCTGGAGTGTTTATGATTGGGACGTGCAATTTAAATCTTGAAAACTTCTTGTTGAATAGGCTTCTCAACCCCCAGAGTAGAAGAATGAAGCAGAGAGCAAGCCAGGCAAAGAGTAATGTCCTATCCTTCCTGAGTGTGACAACATCTGTGTTTAGGACAAGCGTGTAAGACGGGGATTTAAGAAGCATACCCAGAAAGTGGTACCACAGAAAGAATGCCATGCGTGAAGTTAATATGTGACTAGAATGAGTAGTTAATGGCATCCTTTCAAAGGTGATTATATACTTTATTATCTAATCCATGATAACTTGAACATCAAAGGGGACCTGTTAATATTTATAGCAAATAATATACATAACACAAGGATTGTCCCAGACAACTCATAAGGCTTTAATGATGTAATTGTCCCTAAGTTCTACAGCCCATAGGCTCCTACTGGACCATACTAAAGAACAGAACAAAATTTAAATGTAGCATGAACTACAATCTTCTAAATAAATACACTTAAGTATATTTTTTTTAAACAGGCCTAGTGAATACCAGACTAAATGCTCAAAATCCAGGTTTTTGAAATGACTTTTTAAAATGGAGTGTCATCCAATGTGTTGATTGAACCAAAGCGTTAAAGAAAATATAGTGTTATCTCTCCATTTTGTAAGGTTCTAATTTAAAAACATTGCCCAGAGGACCTTAAAGATAATTAACTTCTAGAAGTTTATGGTAAAGTGATTTATAACATAAATTATATAAAGGAGCATTTTATTTATTTAGCCAATGTTTATATTAATATTTGGGAACACAACCCCTTTTCATCAATGATAGAAAGGTTTACAGCTACCTCTTGACAGGTGCCAACATAGACAGGTCCTTAATGGCTCAACAAAATCAAAGCCAGATCACAATTATTTGTACAGCAGTGTGAGCCAATCATCCATCTTGTCATTCATCAAACTGACTGAATTCAAATTATGGGATGAAGATGCTTCAAAAACTTTTTTTTAAAAAAAAAAAACCTCAGCCCTTGAGAAGGGGACAGGCTTCAGCTTCCCAAGTCACCCATCTGCTTTGTGGAAGGTTTCTCTGTGTGTCTGTTCCTCACCATAATTAAGGTGATTATTTTCAAAAATAAAATGCATAATATTTTCAGGATTACATCAGGAGTAGAAGCATTGTTTTTGGTTTTTGGTTTTTGTTTTTATTCTGAAATCTTTATTAAGGCAGCATGATAGAAATGGGCCAGCAGCTCAAACCTTGTGGCCTGAGGAAAGACCTGTGTCCATAGGCCTGCCCTCTCTCCAGAAAGCTCAGTCACCTCCACAGCACCCATCCCCACTCAAACCCTCTTCGCTGGAAAACAAGGTGGAGGGCTAAGGAGAGGAAGGCATGAAAGGCAAACAAAAGGAATGTGTTTAGGACACGAGCTCTGAAAGGCTCCCATTATCCCAGCCATTCTGAAAGCCCATCAGAGGAAAGTTTGTGAGCGAGCGCTCGGGCCCTGGCCACACTTGTAAATCCTCTTTTATTTGTTTGTTTGTTTGGTTGGTTGTTTGTTTGTTTGGTTGGTTAGTTGGTTGGTTGGTTGGTTGGTTGGTTGGTTGGTTGGTTGGTTGGTTGGTTGGTTGGTTGGTTTTTGGTTTTTTTGAAGCGGGGTTTCTCTGTTTTAGCCTTAGCTATTCTAGAACTCATTCTGTAGACCAGGCTGGCCTCAAACTCAGAGATTCTTCTGCCTCTGCCTCCCAAGTGCTGGGATCAAAGGTGTGCTCCACCACTACACAAACCTTTGTTCTCTATTCTCTTCTAGCTCTACGGACTGGGAACTGAGCTCTGTCTAGAATCCTGAAAGGAGAGAGAACCTGAGTTTTCACCAAATGATCTGTTTAAGACTAAAACTTGGAACAATCACCAAACATAAACTTCTAGCTGCCAAAAGACAACTATATAAAGCCCAAGAGTAAGAAGTGTGCTTCCAAGACGCTTCTCTGGGGCTAGCTGTATGAACATATCACCAATGTCGCTATACTATTGCTGGATGATGACAGAACACCCTTCAAGTTCAAGGTGAACAGGCCCCTTTTACAAGCACAAAGGGCAGATAGAATCCTAAAGTTGCTTTAGGACTCACCTAAGAGCACATGATTCCACAGTCATGGAACTGAGTCTCTCTGCTTCATCTTAGACCAGACAGACTGTGGCCTCCTAGGAGATACTGGCATATGAAGGGCCTTGGCTTAACAATAATAATACAGTGACATCGGCTACCAGGAAGGACCTTCCCAGGCCTGGCTGCTCATTTGGTACCTGAGAACTTAAGAGCTCGCAAAGCAGGGAAGAAAATAGCAGAAAGGAGAAGGCAGCCACGGCTGCTGCAGCTGTGCTGCTCGGAACCAGTGAGACACCTCACAGTCACATCAGCAAGATGGATAAGATATCTTGCTGGTGTGGCTTGATAGTATAGGCTCCAGAAGTAATATCATGTTTTCTTTCTTTTCCCTCCAAGTTTTTGTGAGTTTATGAATGATGTTTTTAGATACAATTATATTCAGAAGACTTCTGTTTTGATTACAATCTTTTCTTTTTATCCCCAATTGCCAAAACAAAGACAAAATAGAGGATATATGTATACTGTTATTGTAACTAAAAATATATCAAGCAAAAGGACAAAGACTAACGGGTAAAAGGGATTATTTTGCAAACAGAGTTGTGGGCTATTTAGAACGGACATTTGTCATCTTCATATATGATAATTCACGCATTTTAGAACAAGCTTCCTTCAGAAATATCCCATCAAAATGGTTTATAAAGATTATGCTCTGTAAAGTGGAATTAGCAATTACTATTACAGATTCTACAATGTGGCTGCTTCTTCCTTTAAACGTGCCTACGTCACATGTGTTAGGAAAAGCTTGATTACCTGTCTGAAGTAGTTTCTCCTGCTGCAATAAACACCATGACCAAAAGCAGCTTAGGGAGGAGAGGGTTTAGTTCATCTTTCAGCTCACAGTCCATCATCCAGGGACGTCAGCGCAGGAGCTCAAGGTAGCAACCGGAGACTGGAACCAAATCCTATACAGAGGCCAAGGAGGAGTGCTGTTTACTGCTTTGCTCCTCATGGCTTGCTCATCCTGCTTTTTTATACCATCCTGGACTTCCTGCCAGGGATGGTACCACCCACAATGGGTGGGGCCGTTCCAAATCATTCACTAATCAAGGTAACTCTACAGCTTACCTCCAGGCGAATCTTACGGAGGCATTTTCTCAGCTAAGATCCCCTCTTCCCAGATATCTCTAGGTTTGTGTTGAGCTAACAAAAACCAATCATCACAGTCCCTAAATGAAGGAGTAACAGCACTTAAAGGAAGAAAAAAAAACTTTTGAGTTGTATCTACTCAGTATCGGCATTAGAAAATTTATCCAGAAATCGACTAAAAGGTATCAGAGTCAATTGATTATTAAAAGGAGTCAGAGTCAATTGATTATTAAATGAAAGGGCAATGATACAAGCTAGCCCGACATCATTAGAAACCCTCTTATGCAGCTTTAAAGTACACTTAAACCTCTGCTTTGTGTGATCTGATGCACAAATGTTTTTATTCTGAAAGACTGATGTCCTTCTCAATGGACTGTGACAAACAACATTTGACAGCCAGTATTACAGAGGTTCATCTCAGGCCTTTTACAATGAGTGGGTATATGTGATGACACATACCCACTCAAGTCTTTGCAGACTTACTTAGCCTAGCATGCATGGACTATTTTGGACATCAGCACATTTGGATGTGTAGAAATGATGACCTAGAATGAGGTTTATATAGAAAGACGTCTTACACCATTTGATTTGAAAAGCAGCAAGGCCCAAAGGCTGTGTCAACAAATGAGACTCCAGGGAGGCTGCTTAGATCAGTAAAGAGCAACCTGAGGACAAGCTGTCAAAAGGATGCTGCATGTAGAAGTCCAGTGTGTAACCAGCGTGAGTCCTGACATCATTCCCTGATAGCACCGCCTACTCTTCCCCACTCCTCCATGTTTCTCTCCATCCGCCGAAATTTGAGATTGAGTAGGTTCAAGAGATCGACTAGGGCAAAATTAATTAGCTAATAAAAACCCATATTCCATTTGATCTTTTAATTCAAACATTTGACCTTAAGGAAATGAGAGAGCATGTAGGAAGAGAATTCGAGACTGGAGTGAAAACTAATCTATCTCCTTTTCAGTACGGAAAGTGACAATGCCCTCGCTCCTTTGTGCAGTGACTTGGAGAGGAAATGAGAGGGTCAGAGAATCAGAGAAGCCTGGCATCCGTATATAAATTCACTCTGAGCTGGCTCCTTATCTGAATTCTTTCCCCTCTTCCCTCCAAGTCCTTTGCATCGCATCCCCACCAATAGAAGGTCAGGTCGGCCTGAGGAGACACCGCCTTCTGGGAAGGGCTTGCAGTATCAGCATAAAGGGCCTGTGTTCAATCCCCACATCCTGTGTAAAAAGGCCAGATGTGATGGATGTACATTTGCAACCCCAGCGCTGGGGAGGTTTACTAGCCAGCCAGGCTAGTCTAGCTGGTGATTTCCAGGCCACTGGAAGACTCTGAATCAAGACACAAGATAGATGGTACTTGAAGAAGCCAAGATTAACCTCTGGCTTTCACTTGCATATGTATTTGCATGTACTACATACACACATGAACACATGCACACAGACACATGCATAGATGCACACACATTAGAAATGAATAAATAATAAAAACACTTTAAAATTGCAGCAAGAAGAAGGTATAACAGAATCTTCTTTGAACACCATGAAATAGCAGCACTGGTAGTCCTGAGTACTAAGCTTTGGGGTGGCCTGCCTCCAAACTGACATGAGCTTTAACGTGTGACAGAAGGACTAAGAGAAGAAGGACCTGAGAAAGGAAAAAGCAGAAAGAGTAGAGGGAACACAGCATCTTTGATCACTGTTCCTACCTCCATTGACCTACAATAGCCCTCCTGCTCTTCCCATCCCATCAGCCATCCATCTTCAGCTGTCTGTTCTTATTCGCAGGAACCATGCTGCAAATCGTGAGGTTATGGATGATAGCCGCTCAGAGACATGAACAGCTACACCTGGGATTGGGCCATTACCAAATAAAACCCTAGAAATTTTCAAACTCCTCTAGTGGGTACCCTCGTGGCACCTAAATTCTTCTTTAGGAAGTTTGCAATGCCTTCCTTCAACACCATTCAAAAATGAGGAGTGAAATTTAAAAGTAGGAGACCAGTTGCCCGGCTCTAATCTTATGCCACCTCTATGACCAAGATGAATTCCTACTTATCCTAATCTCATCTCTTTTTGAGGACAGCATACCTACAAGTAGGCTGGCCAAAACTGACTAAATGCAAGATAGCTACAAGAGTGCAAGAGTGGCAGCAGGCAACCTGTAGCTTCATTATAATCTCATCTCATGCTAAATGGCACCATCACAGTACCGTGACAGTTAACAACTGGCATGATAACAACCAGGAAGAACCATTAAAGAAGCAATATAACATAGGATAAACATACTAAAATCTGTACATCTAAAGAACCTAATCAAGAGAGAGGACCCTGACTAAAACGTTCAATCCCCATCCCGAAAAGCAAAGAGGATGGGCATCAGAAGAAGAAGAAGAAAACAGGAAACAACCTAGGAACCTGCCATAGAGGGCCTCTGAAAGGCTTTGCCCTGCAGACTATCAAAGCAGATGCTGAGCCTGATGGCCAACTGTTGGGCAGAGTGCATGGAATCTTATGTAAGAAGTGGGAAATAGTAAGAGCTGGAGAGGACAGGAACCCCACAAGGAGAGCAACAGAACCAGAAAATTTGAACACAGGGGTCTTCCCAGAGACTCATACTCCAACCAAGTACCAGGAATGGAGATAACCTAGAACCTCTGCACAGATGTAGCCCATGTCAGTTTAGTGTCTAAGTGGGTTCCATAGTAATGGGAAGAGGGACTGTCTCTGACATGAACTGATTGGCCTGCTCTTTGATCACCTCCCCCTGAGCGGGGAGCAGCCTTACCAGACCACAGAAGATGACAATGCAGCCACTCCTGATGTGATCTGATAGACTAAGATCAGAAGGAAGGAGAGGAGGACCTCCCCTATCAGGGGACTTGGGGAGGGGCATGCGTGAAGGAGGAGGGAGGGTGGGACTGGGAGGGGAGGAGGGAGGGGTTTATGGGAGGATACAAAGTGAATAAAGTGTAATTAATAAAATAAAAAATAAGAGATAAAAAAGAAGCAAAACAGCCCCTAGCCTCCTCAGTACCCATAATTCCTTGAGATATCTTTGTGCCATACCTTCCCATCACTCACACTCACTGGGAAAGTTCTCTTTAAGATGTACAGAAGAAAAAAGAAAAAAAATCACCTCACAAACTGCTCTTTGCTATCAAGAAACATCTACTTTCTATCTCAGTAGCCCATATCTATTCTAGTCCAGTATAGGCATATGATAGTATCTATAATATTGATATGCCTGGTGGTATGGGAGGGCATGGGATGGGATGGGAAGGGATAGAGGAACCCATGATTCCCATCTATTTCAGGCACCCTGTGAGTCAGTCTTTTTCTTTTTCATGTCTCATGTCTCTCCCCCACCCCCTTTTGGTGGTGGTGTACGAGAATCCAGTTTCTCAGGCATGTTGAGGATGTACTCTATCTTTCTGCTTCTGGGTTACCTCACTCAGAATGATCTTTTCTAGTTCCATCATTTGCCTGAAAATTTCATGATTTTCTTGTTTTTAACTGCTAAGTAGTATTCTATTGTGTAAATGTACCACAATTTCTGTATCCATTCTTCAGTTGAGAAACATCTAGGTTGTTTCCAGATTCTGGCTATTACGAATAAAGCTGCTATGAACATGGCTGAGCAAATGTCCTTGATGTATGGTTTATCATTTTTCAGGTATATGCCCAGGAGTGCTATAGTTGGATCTTGTACTCACTTATAAGTGACTATTAGCCATGTATTATAGGGTAAACATACTAAAATCTATAGTTCTAAAAAAGCTAAACAGGCTCTAGAAAAGAGACTGAAACCTCACTTAGAAGGGCAAACAGAATAGACATTGGAAATAGGAGAAGAAAAAGAACAGGACAGGAGTCTTCCACAGGAGACCTTTTAAAACACTCTAACCACCAGGGTACCGAAGGAGATACAGACACATAGCCAAACCTTGGGCAGAGTGCAGGAAACCTTACAGAAGAAGAGGGAGATAGAAAGACCTGGAGGGGAATTGTTCTTTCAAGGTCTGTAAAGAATTGTGTTGGTAATTTGATGGGAATTGCACTGAATCTGTAGGTTGCTTTTGGCAGGATGGCCATTTTCACTATGTTAATCCTACCCATCCGTGAACATGGGAGATCTTTCCATCTTCTGATATCTTCTTCAATTTCTTTCTTCAGAGACTTGAATTTTATTTTTGAACAGGTCTTTCACTTGCTTGGTTAAAGTCACACTAGGTACTTTATGTTATTAGTGGCTATGGTGAAGGGTGTTGTTTCCCTAATTTCTTTCTCAGCCCTTTAGTTTTTCATATACAGGGGGCTGTTTTTTTTTTTTTTTTTTTTTAGTTAGTTTTGTATCCAGCCACTTTGCTGAAGGTGTTTATCAGCTGTAGGAGTTCCCTGGTTGAATTTTTGGGGTGTATACTATCATATCATCCACAAATAGTGATATTTTGACTTCTTTCTTTCTGATTTGTATCTCCTTGATTTCCTTTAGTTTTCTTATTGCTCTAGCTAGGACTTCAAGTACCATGTTGAAGAGATATGGAGACAATGGGCAGCCTTGCCTTGTTCCTTATTTCAGTGGGATTGATTTAAGTTTCTCTCCCTTTAGTTTGATGTTGGCTATAGGCTTGCTGTATATTGTCTTTACTATGTTTAGGTAAGTGTCTTTTATCCCTGACCTCTCCAAGACTTTAAACATGAATGGGTATTGGATTTTGCCGAATGCTTTTTTGGCATCTAAGGAGACGATCATGTGTTTTTTCTCCTTCAGTTTGTTTATATGATGAAATACATTGCTGGATTTCTGTATACTGAACCACCTCTACATGCCTGGGATGAAGCCTATTTGGTCATGGTAGATGATATCTTTTATGTGTTCTTGATTTGGTTTGCAAGTATTTTACTGAGTATTTTTGCATCAGTGTTCATAAGCGAGATACGTCTGAAGTTCTCTTTTTTGTTGGGTCTTTGTGTGGTTTAGATATCAAGGTGATTGTGGCTTTATAGAATGAGTTTGGTAGTGTTCCTTCTGTTTCTATTTTGGGGAGTAGTTTGAAGAGAATTGGAGTTAGCTTTTCTTTGAAGGTCTGGTAGAATTCTGCACTGAAACCTTCTGGCCCTGGGCTTTTTTTGGAAGAGAGATTTTTGATGACTGTTTCCATTTCCTTGGGGGATATAGGACTACTCAATCGATTTACCTGATCTTGATTTAATTTTGGCAAATGGACTCTATCTAGAAAATTGTCCATTTCATTTAGAATTTCAAATTTTGTGGAATATATGCTTTTATAGTAAGACCTAATGATTGTTTGGCTTTCCTCAGTGTCTGTTGTTATATCCCCCTTTTCATTTCTGATTTTGCTGATTTGGATAGTTTCTCTCTTCCTTTTACTTAGTTTAGCTAAAGATTTGTCTATCTTGTTGATTTTCTCGAAGAATTAGCTCTTAGTCTCATTGACTCTTTGAATTGTTTTCTTTGTAATGTTGGCATCAGTAAGTAACAGCAAGGTGGAAAGATCAGAATATAGGATAGCTTATGTGTGTGTGTCAGGACAAAAGTTTAGGGGTGATGTAAGAAGGGAAATGGGTGATGTAATTGATAGAAAACATTCTGAGGGAAGATGGTGGTGACCAGTGATTCATTGATTGCAGCTCTGAGTTTGATTATTTCCAATCGTCTACTACTCTTGGGGTGTCTACTTCTTTTTTTCTAAGGCTTTTAGATGTGCCATTAAGTTGCTTGTATGAGATGTCTCAAACTTCTTTCTGGAGGCACTTAGTGCTACGAACTTTCCTCTTAGCACTGCTTTCATTGTGACCCATAAGTTTGGGTAAGTTGTGTCTTCATTTTCATTGAATTTTAGGAAGTCTCTAATTTCTTTCTTCATTTCTTCCCTGACCAAGCTGTCACTGAGTAGAGAGTTGTATAGTTTCCATGTGTTTGTAGGCTTTTTGTTATTTCTGTTGTTGAGGTCTAATTTTAGGCCATGGTGGTCTGATAAGATACAAGGGATTATTTTGATCTTCCTGTATCTGTTGAAGCTACTTTGTGTCCAACCATATGGTCAATTCTTGAGAAGGTTCCATGAGGTGCAATTTTGGAGTTTCAGATCCTGTGCCTTTCAGACACGGTGCACACTGGTCACTGCCATCTTCCCTCAGAACGTTTTCTATCAATTACATCACCCATCTCCCTTCTTACATCACCCCTAAACTTTTGTCCTGACACACACACATAAGCTATCCTATATTCTGATCTTTCCACCTTGCTGTTACTTACTGATGCCAACATTACAACCATCTTATATCGAGAACTTCAGAATTTTGGCACACACGTGGATAGTTTTTAATCTCCATATTATCATGTACAGAACAGTGTCCATTGAAGTTGTATCGAAATTCTGGATTGTTCTTGTGCAAATATTCATTCTTATTCTACTTCCAACAGTCTGTTGTAAAGAACATGGGAGTTCTAACTGAGCATTTGATTCTGAAGCTCTAGCAATGTAAAGATCATGTTACTAGCCTGAGTCTTATCTTTCTATGAACCAGCGGGGACGCTAGGTGATGCATCAATTATTCAAAAGGTCAGGGCCATTCATGGCCTCAACAACAGTCTCTTTAATTAAATGCAAGATGCCTCTTCCCACTTAACCAGAGAATTTAATCAGTCAGCATTTTCCTGTTTACTTAGTCACGTGTATGTTTTTTGATATTCTTTTTGTTCATCATTCCTATTTCCATGCAATCTATTTAAGGCCTCGTTATGTATTCATCAATACCACTCTTACAACCTAACTCCCTATATATTTCCTCTTGAAATCTGTTCTTACATAAATCTATTATCTAAGTTGTAAATTTGGTCATAGCGTTCCGATGCTTCATCATTTTTCTAGAGAACCTGATCTTTGCAATGAGGTGAGAAAAAGAATCAAGACTACTAAGTAATAACAGAGAAAAGTTATCATTACTTTTAAGTGTCACAATTACCTATTAAAACAGAATAAACTGAAGATTATAAGTCATTAAGATGGCGAGTTACACACATCCCATACAGAAGTTAGTAGCTTCCTTGTGAGCTGGTTATAAGCCAGATGAAATTGAGGCAATGTTCATATGGCAAAATAGACTGTAAAACTAGAAATAAACTTTAAACTGAAAGTGCAGAAGACAGATACATTGAAGATCAAGCTATACCTGCTTAGAGAGATCTGATATCCTACTATTAACTGCCATGAATTTGCATCTGCCCATTGAATGCAGCTGAATCAGAAATTCAGGGAGAATGAAATGAGGTGTCACAGAGATGGCAACTATTCCATTCCAGTATATGTTCTTCAAATACTTTTTTAGAAATAAGACTTCCAAACTCGTGCTGGGAACTTGGCCACTTAGAACATTTATTCCCTGGGATATACAAATATTTCTAAGTTTCAAGAATGATCAGGATGTTCTGGAACCCAGTGCAGCCAATGAGCTGTAAGTACAAATGTTCTATGTCACTTGGCAAGAAAAAGTTCCTCAATGACAGCCAGTATGTCTCATTTGCCTTACAATTCCTATGTCATCCTCCGGGTGCTATGGCTGGCCTTGAGGATGATGAGGCAGAGGCCAAATTTTGAGGGTGGAAAAGTGACAGTATAGAAAATACCTGTATTCTGTTAACCCATGTTGTGCCTAAGGCTAGGCTCTAAAACTCTTAGGTTGAACCCATGCAGGCTTGGGAATTTTAGGTGTGCCTGGTTCTGATGGATAAACTACACAAAGAGAGTGAATGAACTGAAATTAGTGAACAGTCAAAAAATCTTTTAAGACTGATTAGGTCTGACAGCTAGAGGGAACAGAACAGGCACAGAATGTGTGCCCTGACCCAATCCTGGAAGCAGGGGAAGGTGAAGAAAGCCCAATATATGCTCCATAACAATCAGCATCTCTTTCCTTTAGACCCCATAAAAGAAGCCCCAGCAAATAACCTGGGTCTTTGGATAGTCTGTTGCTCTTGATAGCATATTCTGGCCTGTACTACCACTTTGCTTTGAAATTAAGTTTCCTTGCTACTTTGCAATCTGTGCACATTTACTTCAATTCCTTGAGTAAGATGTCAGGATCTGGAAACAGCCATTGCAGGCACCAGAAACCAGTAACAATAGGAAGGAGGAGGAAGGATTTCTTCCACAGCTCTCAAAGGAAGCATGACATCGCCATGATGACATCTGATTTCAGGCCAACAGCCTCCAAAACTGCAAAGCTATAAATTTCTATTGTTTCTAAGCCAGTTTTAGTGTTTCATTGTTCAGTCCTGGATGCTAACACAGTCCCTATCTTCAGTGTAAGAAGAGACAAACATACACAAGTAAGGTAGAAAGACAAAAAAAATAACATGTAAAAGAATCAAGAGTAGTGATAACTTTACTAAGGATCCAGACAGGGGAGAATTGGGGCAAATTCACAGATGCAATGAGTTGACTTTGAGCACAGGATGGCTACAATAAACCACCTGAGGAAGGAAAGTATATTCACCTGGTGTTATCCCAGCACAGCTGCTGCAAAGCCTGAAAGGCATAAGACAGCACTGTGGAGCCAAAACGTCAATGAATCACTACCGGTGTGTTATTTGAGAGAAAGGTCAGGTACCAAACCTAGCCACAACAACAAAGATTCAAAATGCAAGGATTGTAGGTTATCTCTATGAATAGTCCTTGGTTGGAGTATGAGTCTCTGGGAAGTTCCCTGTGTTCAAATTTTCTTGTTCCGTTGCTCCCCTGCACAAATGTAGCCCATGGCGGTTCAGTGTCCAAGTGGGTTCCATAGTAATGGGAAGAGGGACTGCCTCTGACATAATCTGATTGGCCTGCTCGTTGATCACCTCCCTTTGAAGGGGGAGCAGCCTTACCAGGCCACAGAAGATGACAATGCAGCCACTCCTGATGTGATCTGATAGACTAAGATCAGAAAGAAGGAGAGGAGAACCTCCCCTATTGGTGGACTTGGGGAGGGGCATGCATGAAGAAGGGGGAGGGAAGGTGGGATCGGGAGGGGAGGAGGGAGGGGCTTATGGGGGATACAAAGTGAATAAAGTGTAATTAATAAAAGTTAAATAAAAATTTTAAAAAAATGCAAGGGTTAGATGGTGCAGCCCTTATACACTGCCTACCGCACTTGGGAGGCTGTGCCATGAAGGTTAGAATTTGTTCATTCCGTGAGGGAGAGGGCTGAGAGTCTCTGGACATCATTTGACCAGATTGGAAAGGTCACTCCCTGCACAAGCAAGTTCAGTAGTTGGGGCAGATTTTAGGTGTCAAGCCTAACAGAGACACACATTACTAGGCTAACAATTTTTTCTATCTCTCATGACTTCATGCTTCCCGCCCTCATGGCATCGGTCCTAAAGGGACCATCAGACGTCGAGTATTACAAAGAAAAGAGATCAGTCACCTTTTTTTATGGCCTGGGTTGGTTAGACTAGATAGTGTAAATAAAAGAAAATACAAAAAAAAAAAAACACTCAGTATAAAAACATCTTTGTAATTATTTCAGCTTCCCTCTCCCACAATACATCCTAAGAAAAATCTCTATGAGGCAAGTAAAAAAAAAAAAAATGTTTCCCTCATCTGATTTCTTATAGGTCTCTTAGTATTCTAATTTACACTATGGCACTTCACAAGGAGGATAGTTTATAGAATAGTTTCCTAATATATTTCTCTGCAAAGTATCACATCCCATACCTGAGCATGCCTTGGGGGTGAAGTTCAAGTTTTCTAGAAGGCACTGGGCTGTTTGGCGAGGCATCAGTTCTCTTAAGAATGAGTGGCACATTAGATTAGGCTACTTCTAGGTCGCTTTCAACTCAACTTGCCATTACTCCGTGGCTATTGACAATTTCCTTGTGCTGAAATCCAATTTGTTCTATAGTCAATATTTCATTTTATTATTGATTTGTTTAAAAGGGGAAGGAAATTTCACTCGTAATTAAATGGTAAAACTGAGCAATAAGGATTGAGCTTTTTCTTTTTAACTTACATAAGGGTCATTCATTTCCCAGGCCAACTAAGAGAGATTTCTTAATGCCGATATGCACAGAGCCATTGGCCCCAGCATTACACTCGGGAAGTAGTGTGACTTCTTTCAGCCCTGTACTCTATAGGATGGACAGCAACTTATTCCTAACTTTTTCTCCAGAAATGGGAAGAGGCATTTTACTCTCTCATCTCTCATCACTGGTGCTTGGGGGGCGGGGGGGGAGCAAAGGGCAAACAGAGTTAATGTAGAAGGGAATTCAAGGAGCACATGCCTGTCACCTCCATGGTAGCCAGAAAGTATCTGAGAACTGGCTCAATTGAAAATGTTAGATTAAAAAAAAAAAGAGAGAGAGAGAGAGAGAAAAAAAACTAAAAAATTTTAAATAAATTGAAAAAAAAAGAAAAAAGAAAAGAAAAGAAAATGAGTGTTAGAGCCAGTCATTGAGTTCATGTCAGAGACAGCCTCCATACCCCTTCTAGGGAACCCACTTGTAAACTGAGCAGCCAATGGGCTTCCTTTGAACAGGGGGTCTAGGTCCTCTCCATGCATGGCTCTTGGTTGGAGTATCTGTCTCTGCAGGAGCCCTGGGCCCAGGTATTAGTAGCCAGCTCTTTGATCACCATCCCCTTGGGGGTACAGCCTTGCCAGGCCACAGAGGAAGATGATGCAGACAGCCTTGATGAGACCTGATAAGCTAGGGTCAGATAGAAGGGAAGGAGGTCCTCCTCTATTAGGGGACTAGAGAACTAGAGAACGGGCATAGGGAGAGAAGAAGGAGGGTGGGTGGGCCTGGGAGGAGATGGGGGAGGGGGCTGCAGGAGAGATACAAAGTGAATAAATTGTGATAAATCAATATATAAATAAAATTAAATTTTAAAAAAAGAAAAAGAAAGTGAGTGTTAGAGGCAGAAAAAAAAAAGTCCTGAAAGAAATCTCTATAGGAAAGAGAAAGAGAGAGAGAATGGATTAGCATAAGATACACCATCAAGTAGAAGAGCATTGAGAGCAAGCATTCCACCAGTTGGGAAAACGGTGCCCTTGGCACTCCACCAGCCATGGACACAGTGTCCTTGGGACCTGAAGCCAATCTGTGAAATGCAGACATGTGCCTGAGCAAGTGTCCAAGCCAGGTGATTACTACTGACTGTCAACTTGACATAATTTAGCCACCCAGGAAGAGAGCCTCAGTGAGGAATTGTCTAGATTAGTCTGGCATGTGGGCACACCCATGAGGGCCTTTTTAGTTGGAGTAATTGGGGTAGGAAGACCCAGCCTAAAGATGGGTCTACATTTAGGGCCCTGGACTGTACAAGAGCAGCTAGAGAAAGCAAGCTAAGAACAAATGTGCATGCAATTCATCATCCCTCTGCTCCTGACTGTGGATGGGACTGGCTGCCTCAACCTCCCACCTTCTTGACTTCCCAACTTTAAGGAACAATTATCTGGAATTGTGAGTCAAAATAAACCCTTTCCTTGCCAAGTTGCTTTTGTCGGGTGTTTTATCACAGCAAAAGGAAACAAAACCAGGATACCCAAGAGTCATATGTACTGAGAGCTCAGCTTGTTCCCTCCTGGCACCGGCCTCAACATCAAAGTCAAGTCACGCCACATCATGTAAAGGTGCTTTTTACCCCCAAGCAGCTCACGGGGCAGTCAAATGTTCTAAATACGTGATCGTCTTCAAACCTTGTATTACTTCAAGACAATAAGAAATACCGTAGTATTGACAATGCTATAGAAAATGATCTGTTGATGGCATGACTAAAAGGATTACTCACAAAGAATGGTTAATCAATAAAATATTATAAAATCATTCCATTTGAACCACAGATTTTTACGAGATGGAAACAGCCACATTGCCTGATGGTGTACGTTGTATCACAAGTGTTACTTTGGCCCCATTTCAAAGAAAATTATGAATACATTCACTAGATCCACTAATGTTCTAAAGCCTTTCTATGTCTTTTTCTATCAAAAATTTCCTTGAATATATGCTAAATGAAATAAATATGTACAAATTTTGGCAATTTTTTAAAAATGCTTTTTTTTAAAAAGCCTAATTGATAAACATTTGGTAGTTCTGAGTCTTTTCAACAAAGCTGTATCCCAGTGTATCCACCAGATCCTTCCTGATCACATTTATTATCACTAAATATCACATGGAAAGAAGAAGAGGGAGGAGAAAGATAGAGATCGGCAAAACTAGGTGGTAAGAGTCTTCCAGAGATGATCTTTCGTTCATTATACCTTAATTTTCCTTAGTTGCAGAAAACCATTAGATGGATTCAGGATAGGCAAGGACTGAAGTAAAGAGATGTCAATTGTTCTTCAGAATAGTAAGATTATTGTGGGGAAAGAATCTAAGAATGGAATAGAAGCTGAGGGAGGGTACAAAAACATGATGGAGACACAGAAGGCAGGAATGGTCAGGAAAGAGACAGCAGGGAAATTGCCATTTGTGGGCGTGGCTGTTGGGGCAGGGAATAAGCTTAAGTAAGATCCTACTTAAAATTGCCCTCTGGGCTACATGAAGTCACACAAATCTGACTTCAGCCTTCACCATTTGTCACCAACAGCAAAACTCTGCAATATATTTCACAAAACTCAGGAAAAGAAATTGCTCCCTTCAGGCTGACCAAGAGCAAAGGGAACAGGATATTTGTTAGGAGCTGGGAGTCCCTGTGGCGTCCATGGCAGGCAGGGAAAAGAACCAAAAAGAGGTGAAAATGAAAACTCAGCAGGTCTTGCTCAGTCATACTGGGTCAAAACTTAGAGTGTGATCCCGTGGTTTAATTTTCTTACTTTCTTTTTGGTTTTTAGAGATAGATCTTCTCTGTTTAACAGAGCCCTGGTTATTCTAGTCTTGCTTTGTAGACCAGGCTGGCCTCGAACTCACAGAGATCTGCCTGGTGCCTGGTTTAATTTTCTTACACATTTAAACACAGTAAACTTTGGGGGAAAATATCCACTTGATTGTCTCCATGTGAGAATTCTCATAACAAAGCTTCAGGGATGGCTACATTGAAATTCCCTCAAAAAAATCTACTGTTATAGAAAAGTCCCTGAGACTTTTATTACAGGGATAAGTTCTATTGACTGGGAAGCAGAGCTCAGGGCTGGGACCTACAGAAGAAGACTTTAAAATAAACATAAGGATAGACTCTATGGATAGAGGATACAAAGTCCATGGGGCTTCTTTCAGAAGGATGAATTCTATTCACTGAGACACAAAGCCAAGGATTAGGGCCTAAACTGTTCCCAGAAGTTTGTGAAAATTCATGTTCCAAAATCCTTCAGTACTATGAGAAGCAGTGTGTATTTCTCTTTTTGGTTTGATATGGGTGTTGGGCTTCAGACCTGCTCAAGCAGCTGAAGTGCCTTTTGAACCAAGGCAGACCTGGCCTCCAGGTTCTCCCAGAATCCCCCCAGTCCCTACCTGTTACAGGGCATTTCGGGCATACCCCACCCTCTATCCTGAATGCTCCAGCCTGGGAGTGGGAAGATCCCCTCCCCCCCCCCTTCAGAGGCTCTTTTCTATATAATCCAGACATTTTGGTTCCTGAGCTCTCTGTTTTTCTTCTCTTTCTCTTTCTGAATTCTCTCTCTGCCTCTCTCTCTCTGCCTCTCTCTCTCTGTATCCTTTCTCTCTCCTCTCTCTGTGCCTGTACTTTCTCTTCCCCTACATTCCTGCCTCCCCCTTCATGGCTGCTTCCCTGATCCCTTTTGGGACCAGTGAACCCTCCAAGAACTTCTCCCAAATAAACCTGCATTTAAATCTTTAACACGTCTTGAATTGGCTCATTTCACTGGCAGAAAGAGTGATAAACTATCACTGGGGGTTCAAGACAATTTTATTTAGTTTCATTAAGCGTGTCTTCTTACATTATAGCAGCCAAGATGAACTGGGAAATTTAATGCAAATAGACAAAATAGCCAATTCCCTGCTACTGGCTAATAATAAACACCAATCCAGTTTTCCATAACTAAGCATTTCTTCTATTTTCTATAACAGTTTGGTAGTCATGGCATTTTAAAATGAAGCTGTTTTCTGAGTGTTTTACTTCCTATGCTCAAAAAGGGATATGAGATGTGGGTTTCCTTTTCTCATCACAGGAGTAGTCGCCTCAAACAACCTGAACCATCCAAACTGCAGAATGGAACATAGTTTTAGAAATACTGTAAATGCATCTCAGAGCTGGCAAATTGGAAGTTCAAAACAGAGCTGAGAGCAGAAATCCTGAACAGGAAGCAGGGACCAAACCCAGGAGGAAGAGTTTGCAAAACCCTGGAGACAACTGAAGTAAAATTTACCACAATGCCCAGGAAAGAAAAGCACACTCCGAGCCCTACACAACGCAGAGAAACACTTGGAGAGCACCGCACACAAGGGGAATCTCAACCACACTCAGGATGAAGGTAGTGAGCGACAAATGTCCCCAGTCTGCAGGAAGAGACCCTGAACCTGTACCTGACGCTGGTACAGAAGAGAAAATCTAGCCTCTCCTGAGATCTCACAGCCACGGAGGACTCTCATGGGACAGTCTAAATTCACCCCAACTGTATGAAGCAAGACCTCACAAAGAAAATTCGAGGTCTCTCCAAACACTTCCTCAAAGTCAGTGATGGCAGCAGGGTGAAGTTTCCAAAACTCCCAAGCAAAGCAAGCTAAAATGCTTATGCCCCTCTTTCAGATGCTGGCCAGAATCTCAGAGTGCTTTTCTTGGTACTTTCAGTTCTTTACTCTTTCCCTAGAGCTTCCCTTTCCACCATGGGGCTGCTTGTCTGTCGTGTGTCTGACCTCCATGTTCACTTAAATGGCCGAGATTCCTTTCCTTCTCTCCTCCCTTCCAGCTCTCTGGCTGAGGTTTACAGTTTGCCTACCCTGCAGCACTTTTTCTCTTCTACATGCTGATAAAATTGTTCTTCAGGTTGAGAAATACTCAACACCGAAAGAAGACCCACTAGGGTGGCCTTGAAAAGTAATCCTGAGGACGACTGCAGAAAGCCTGGAATAGTCGAGTCTGGTACAACTGTGGGTGTAGTATGGTTCCTGTGAATCTTAAAGATTTGCCCTAATTTTCCCCCAGTGCCTCCCACTAGCAAACCAAGTAGCCAGCGGACATAGGAACTTAGTAAACAAGGTACTGGTAATCAGCTTCTTGCATTACATAGTAAGGAGGAGAAGGGACAAAGATAAGTTCATGTCAGTCAGGCAAAAATGACCAAGACAGCCATACTTTTTCCTTAGCACTATGGTAATAGAAACTCTTCTGATGGAGAAATAATGAACAGAGCTTCTGTTGACCTTGATTAAACCTGTAACAGTGTGTTAAACCACTGAAATTTTGAAAGAATGCGATCCTTTTACACAACCTAGATGGACTTTAATGGACACAAAAATTGGTATCAGAAGTGGGATTCTGCTGCAACAAAAGCCCAGAAGATATGACACTGGCTTGGAGGTCTGTGGGTCAGCAAAAGGAAAACTATACTCAGAGGCTGAAATGGTTATTTATTTTACACAATGAGAAGCATTGGCTAAAACTGTCACTATAGTAACCTGAAAAGCAGATCACCTGTCAAGTGAATTTATATGCCTTAGTGAAGAGTTCAGAAAACAAAATGTTAGTTGTACGTTTTGGTTACAGCTGGCTGCTTCCAACAAGGAGCCAGAGGGCTGAAATGAGCTCAGATATTTGATCATTTCGTAGAAAAGTGAGAAAGTAAACAGAGTCCACAAATTCAAGAACTCATACAATGCAGAAGGCAACTGTTTCTTAACTCCAAAGAATCTAGACAAAAGGTAACACTGAGGATATTGGGGCACAGCAGAGGACAATTAAAACTCTACTTTAGGACAAACACTCAGAATAGGCATGTGTTCAGAGTTTCATACCTCTAAACTCATTAAGGTAGCAGCTGCAGTAGATACTGAATTAGCAATGTGATAACCAACAAGTGTTTTCACTGGGAACTTAACTCAGCAAAAAGATATTGTGTTAGGACCAAATAAAACAATGATGATGCACACAGCAGATTTTATATGAAAGAGGTTTATTAGACGGAGATGAAGAGAGAGAGAGAAGGAGAGAGTGAGATATGATAGAGGGAAGAGAGAGGGGCGCCCCGACAGAGAAAGAGGAGAGAGCAAGAGAGGAGAGGGCAAGAGCCAAGAGAAAGACAAAGTGGTGGGTGGTCCTTTTAAGGAGCAACTCAACCACGCTGGCCAGGTGTGGCTACCTGGCCATCACAGGTTGCTAGGCAACCCAGAAGCAGGCTGCCAAAATACTAACATACTGTGTCTGTGAATTACTGAATTTTTGAAAAAATGCAAATACATATCTGTGTTCATATACACATACAAACCATACATATATGTGTGTATGTTTTACTAAAAATAAGGTAATTGTTGGAAGAAGAAAGGGATAGTATTTGAAATAAGATTTATTTCAATGTAAGTTATTTCATGGCTTAATTTTTTAAAAAAACATACTGATTTATATATCTAAGATAGATAATTAAGTTGGAAAAACTGGAAAATGAACATAAAATGAAACAAATGAATTTTGTGTATATGAAGTTAGTTGTATAATTCATATTAATAATGAGATGATTAGAGAAAAAATGTTCATTAAAGTGAACTAGGTATATTTTAATAATAATTATCTAGTTGGGTATATTCTATGGATAAGAATCAAGTTGTGAGAAACAAACCATATTCAGTAGTCTTATTTTCAAGATGATATTGCTGTTATTATTTTGAAACCAATTACTATATTTATACAGGATAAAGTCAATAAGATCTTATGTTAATATTTTCATAAAAATTCTCATGGTAACACTGTTACGATACATACTGACACGGCAGCGAGGGGGGCACCATGGTAGACCATGCCAAGGTGTACAGCCTGAGAACTTACCATGCAACAGATCTGGTGTAAGAAGTTTATGGGGGGAAGGGAGGAGGGCCTGGAAAAGGGCTAAAGGCAGTGAATGAGCCATGAGGGCAGAAAGAGAGGGGGCATGGAGGGAGGGAAAGGAGGCCTCTAGAACAGAGAGAGAGGGAGATCTGGAACAGAGGGAGCAGAGAGAAGCTGGAACAGAGAGAACGCTGGGTGGCAGGGGTCCTTGTATCCAGCAGACACCTACATGGCTGGCAGTGGCAGGTGAGGACATGAGATGTGGCTAGTACCCTGAAGGCAGGCCAGCAGAATCACCTATACTCTAACAAACACTTTTTTTAAGAAATTAATCAACCCTGGATGTAAAGTTGGGATTGAAAATATCAGTTGGGCTCATGTGGTCCTTGGCTCCGTGTTGGAGCACATCTCTTGCACATCTGTCCCACAGTAGCCAAGATGACAACATTCTTCTTTATTCAGTAAGAAAGCCTTCACCAAATCTGGGCGTGGTGGTGCACACCGGTGATCCCAGCACTCTGGGAAGTGGAGGCAGGTGGATCTCTGTGTGTTCAAGGCCAGCCTGGTCTACAAAGTGAGTCAGGATAGCCAAGGCTACACAGAGAAAACCCTGTCTTGAAAAAAAAAAAAAAAAAAAAAAGGAGAGAAAGCCTTCACCTATGCCAAGCTGGAATACCTAGTGTAAAAATATGTAAATGGCACGGATATAGCCCAGTGCTTAGATGTATGGAATTGTGCCCCACTAGTGATGAAACACTAGCCCCTCCTTTTATGAATTGGGACTAATAAAAATAAATTAACAGGGACAGTCAGGTAACTGTAACACAGGAAAGCTGTTAGCGGAAGAGTTTCCAAAGCCTTTGTCTAGACTTTCCACATGTATGCTTTCTTCTGAGACGATCAAAGCAGAAAGCCAACAAGAAAAGACAGTGAGGAAGCAATCTGGCTTCCTGTTAATGAGGAATCACATTGTTCACAGCAGAAGGCTGTGTATTTTACCCCAATCTTCCACAAAGAGATGTAATAACCAGCTAGCTCTGAAGAGTGCTAAAGATGATCTTGGGGCAGTGCTGTGTCATAGAACCATCTTATAAATGCCATGTTGTTAAATTTCAGAATGTAAATGAGCTATTCGAAGCCTTTCAACCTAATCCTTGAGCACTAAATCTGAAAAGCGTGTGCAACTGGATCCTTTGGCTGAAGATGTTGTCCATTGTGATATATCAGGGCAAGAGATTGGATAAAGAATTTTTAAGAGCCACACATATATTTTCTACCACCACTTTTTTTCTGCCACATACGTGTTTTGTAGACCACAGTTTTCAAGTATACATAGACCACGTCAAGTAGACTGCAGGAAATAAATGAAGGTCTACACAATAGTTATGTTAACTGTTGCCATCTTGATGTCACTTGTCATATTTGCATTTCTACACACATCTATGGAGCTAATTCTTGCCCGTAAGCTCAAATAGACATCCACAATGAGAAGACTAAAAGTAAAATAATGACTTATTCATACCCCAAAACATCATGCATAACTCCATACAGAAAGATTGGCAAGACCAATACATTAGACAATATAATTTAGAAACTTTTAAAAAACAGTTGACATGACATTTAATCTGCTACTTCCTGTATTCAAGGGAAGTTAAGTATTAGTGGATAAAATTTTAATGATATATGTTCTATTGTCTACAAGCTGAATTTGTATATATTTTGTATATACAAATTCCTGTATATACAAGAATTTGAATATACAAGAATTTGTATATATTTGCTTTGTTTATATTTTATTAAAGCCAAGAAGAGTAGCTTCTTGCTTTGTATATATTTTATTAAAGCCAAGAAGAGTAGCAAAGTATAATAGAAAATTAATAATTTCCATATATGAATTTATTTTAAAACACATAAAAGCACACATATTACCTTTGGAATTAAAACCAAAAACATTTTCTAGTCTCTCTATATATTTTTAGAGCGGGGAGTCTTAAAACAGGGCTTCCCTGGCTGTCCTGGAATTTGCACTGTAGATAGGCTGGCCTTGAACTCAGAGATGCTGCCTGCCTCTACCTCCTAAGTGCTGGGATCAAAGGTGCACACCACCATCACCCAGCGTTATTTTTTAATAATGACTGGAATTATGTTTTATAGTATGAGGTTAGACAGCTGAGCAACTGACCCTGAAAGGGCCATATATTCTGCACCCTTATCCTTGCTTCCACATTTCCTCCTACTAACCCTGTTACTTCCATCCACAGTGCACATTAAAGCACCATTCTTTGTGTTGTATGTTTCGACAAGTCATAAGCATGTTTGTCTTACACTTTCTACTGAATTGCCTCAACACACTAAAAATCCACTATGGTTCACCTGTTCATCTCTTTCCCCTTCCTAGGTCTCAGGAAACTCTCTGTACTTTTGCTTTTCCAAAATATCATGTAGAATTATACAAGGTGTAGCCTCTTCAAATTGGCTTTTCAGTTAGGTTCTTCTATGTCTTTTCATGACTTGATAACTCAGTTTCTATTCATGAGCAATAACTTTATAGCATGGATACAGCGTAGTGTTTGTTCATTTATCCATAATGGAAACTTTGGTAGCTTCCATTTTGGGTTAAAAATAAATAAAGTTACATGAAAAAGTAAGGAAATAAAAGGAAGAGAATATCTGTAAGAACTTCTACTTTAAAAAATTATTCTTTTTTAAATGTATTTATTTATTATGCAAATCTGCATGTATGCCTTTACATCAGAAGAGGGCACCAGATCTCATTATAGATGGTTGTGAGCCACCATGTGGTTGCTGGAGGTGAACTCAGGACCTCTGGAAAAGCAGACAGTGCTCTTAACCTCTGAGCCATCTCTCCAGCCCCCTGAATTTCTACTTTTCTTGTATTTTCAAATATCCATTTTTCTTAGCTGTGTCTTTGGAAACCAGGGGAGAAAGGAAACAAAAACCATGAAACTGTCTAAATAGTAAACATAAAACTTTGTTGTGAGAATTTGTGAATTAAGATGTGTCCTACAGACTTGAATAAAAAGATTTAATACATAATAAACAAATTTAGATTTACTTAGGTACTTGAAGTTTTCAAAAATGTACAGATAAATGTACAAAAAGAAAACAACTAATTTAGTACAAATTTCAGGGTAGCTGCCACTGAGGAGTGGGTTAATGGGAGAAGGTTCCTAGGGGCCTTCTAGGCTTTTATGATGTTCTATTTCTTAAGCTGAAGCATGAGTGTGCAGTAATTTATTTTATCTTTCATCCAACTGTGTAGTTAGTGTCATGCACTTCCGACTGTACATTTTAAAAACAGAAATTTGGGGGCTGGGGCTAGAGCTCCGCGGCATGGCACTCGCTTCACTTGCGTGAAGACCCAAGTTCAATTCTTAATACCACAGGTGGAAAAAGAGAGAGAGAGAGGAAAAACAAGAGAATGTTTTCATAAAAATATCAGTAAATGATTCCTCTAACTGCCAAGTAGCCTAGGATTGTCTTGAAAATTCCTGATTGATGGAAGCTTTTTAGACTTGTAATGAACAGGGAAGTTAGTTAGTCTTTTTTTTTTTTCACATCCCATTCCATTGTCTTGTAGAAGCACCTGATGCAAGAAAAATCAATGAATAAACAAAACCTTGTTAGTTCTCTATAATGGCACTCAAACAAGTCAAAGCCAATAATTCTCATGTTCCGAACTATACTTCTCATGCTCATCTATCTCTAAGCCCTGACGGTATTCCCTTTATTTCCTGCCCATTGTTGAGTGGATTTCCTTTCAGCTGAAATGGGTGACTCATTTCCTCATATATGTTTAATGAAGATATCAGCAAAAACCTTCCTCAGCATTCAGCCTGGCTTGTGCCTCACTTGATGTCTAATTAACATACCTAATTCTATTTGAAGAAAACACCGTTCATTAAAATACCAAATCTGACAGAAGAGCCCAACACCATTCTTGGCATTTAGCTAGTATCTACACCAAGCAAAATGTGGGAGCCTAATTCTGTCACTGGACTTGAGCAGCATAACAGAGCTTGAGAGTTTTCTCTGGAGTCAGTGAAGAGACACCATCAGAGGAGGGAGGAAAATGAGTCAGTGGCACAGGCACAACAGTGATTTCCAGCATACTAAATAGTGTGCAGGTTTGAATGACAACCGCCCCCATAGGCTCGTATACTGGCATACTTGGCCTCCAGCTAGAGGAACTGTTTGGGAAGGACTGGGAAGTGCAGTCTTGTCGTCACAAGGGATAGGTAGAGTTTGAGGTCCCCAAAGCTCGCTCCATTTCAAGCTATCTCTCTACATAGCCCTGTCCACCTTCTCCTTGTATATCAAGAACGTAAGCTCTCGCTTACTGCTCTAGCACCGTGCCTGCCACCATGCTCGTCACCATGATGGTCATGGACTCACCCACTAAAACATGAAAGCTCAATAAGCACTTTCTTCTAGAAGTTGTCTTGGTCATGGTGTCTCCTCACAGAAATAGAAAGGCAACGAAGATAAGTGTGGTTCATTGTGACATCTCACAAATATATCTTTTCCTCTTATGCATATTCTCTTACCAAGCTACCCTCCCCTAATACCTCTTTTCCCCCATACTGCAGGCCCCTTGTCCCCCAAATAGTCAACCCTCTGCTTTTGCATCTCCCTCTCTCTCTCTTTCTCTCTCACACACATACACACACACATACACACACAAAGATGACTGAATAAATGTAATTTTTAAGAACTCATGAAATAGAAGAAGAAACTGAGATAAAAAATAAAAGCATTAAAACCTCTATTGAATGAAATTATAGCAAAAATTTTACTAAGCAAGGAAAGTAATGGCGCTCAAACACAAGAGACATTTACAAAACTAAATGATTAAATAAGAAACATCGAAGACACACTAGAGTCAACATGCCAAAACTCTAAAACAAAGCAATAATATTAAGAGCCACAGGGTTGTAGAGATGGCTCAGTGGATGAGGTACTTGTTGCAAAGCATGAGGACTGAAGTCCAGATCCCCAACATCCATGTAAAAGTTAAGGGCAGCAGCTCATATCCGTAACCCTAGACCAGCGGGCAGAGACAGGCAGGTCCCTAGAAGTTTGTCAGCCATCCCAGACAACACAGTGGGTCCCAGGCTCAGAGGAGACTCAGTCTCAAAAAAATAAGTGAAAACTGATAGAAGACACCCAAAGTCAAACTCTGCCCAACACCCACGGATGATCATACATCATGTATATGTACACACAGGCACACAGCACACATAAAAGAAAGAGAAAAGGAAATTTTTGTAAGACAGAAACACTAACCCCGCCTAAAAAGGCAAACACATTGGAACAATATTACAATTTTAAACAGAAACCCCGACATCTAAGAAAGCCCAGAACAATATATATCAAGCTGCAGAAGTGGAAGGGAAGCTGCCAACAAAGTTTCCTACATCCTGCGACGCTGACTTTCAAAGAAGATGAGGAAATCTGGAAATTGTAAGACAGGCACAAACTAAAGCAACTCATGACCACCAAGCCAGCTATGCAGAAAACACTTGAGCAAATCTACTCCTAAATGCAAAGGAGAAAGAAAATAGTATCAGTCAAGAAGATGAAGCTTTGTAGCCATTTCTTTCTGGGTCCTCCAAAATTGGGATCTTCCAGGTAAATGTGCAAGTACCCACTGTCCACCAGCCCTGTCCTCACTTTGGTAGCTCCTCATCTTTGCACCCAAGGGGGAGGTCCCTGTTGGCCACACTTGGCTTTGCACTCTATGGTTTAGGCATGTTCGCTCACTGAGACTCCCCAGTTCGCACACCCTGAAGCGGCTAGGGGTGTATCCAGAGTTGGAAACAGTACTAAGATCTTTGTAGGAGGATATGTCTCCACTTTCAAAGCCACATAAGCACTAAACTCTTTGCGGTAAAGTGTGCCTGAGGGTGTCACATGGCTGGCTGGCCCTTCAGAGACCTCATTCTCTATAGCACTAAATCCCATGGCAGACAGATGACCGTGGATTTTGATCAACTGCTAAATTGAAGCTCTTTGTCATCAACCGCCAAGGTTATTCTCAGCTGATGATGGCAGCTCCTAGCCACCAAGGATGAGGTTACCTCCCCATGAACACTTCAGTACTAAACCAAACCTCCAGATGCCTGCACTTTTAAGTTTTCAACATCTAGCCCTCACACTCTTCATGATTTCCTCCCATTATTCTCTTACCCCTCTTACCCGACACCTGGAGCAGGTTGATTTCATGTTCTCTAACTTGTGGTGGTTCAGGCACCCGGGGTAGCTGTATTCAGATAGGTTTCCTCTCAAGATGGCATCCAACCACAGCCTGCCAGGAGTGTCAAAATGGAGGGCTTCTCAGCTGCTGATCTGACCCATCAAATGTGTCACTGCCTCACCCAAACTTGAAGTTAAGGCTTAAAAGAAATATGGGGTTTTCCTGTAGGCAAGTCTGCCAATCCCTTTTCACTGGTCCCAGGTGGCTTAAAGTTCAGATAAAGTGTCTTCTTCCCACCCCACCTCAGAGCATAGAATGGCTAAAATTATGCTAAGCTTGGCTAACTTCTTTTTTTTTTTTTTTTCAGTAGGGTCTGTGCACACTTTTCAGCTGTGCTATCGTGCCCTGTGATGGTCAGTCTGGGTTACCAACCTGGAATCAACTAAGAGATGAGCTGATGGACACATCTGTGAGGAATCTCCTGAGCAGGTTGCTTGAATTGGTTAGGCTCCACACTGTGTGAGCAATGCCTTCTGGTAGCAACACACATAAAGGGAGTTCAGAGGAAGAAGCTGGGCTTTTTGCCTCATCGCCTTTTTGTCTAGCTGGTGAGATCATCTGTCCTGTTGATGCCACCACTGACACTGTCATTAGGTTCCTTCCCTCATATCAGAACCCACTTTCTTTGGGCTTCCAATGTGGACTGGAGACCACTGGCTCTCCAGGAATTCTCCCGCCTCGTGGACTGAGCAGCTACTGGGTGCTCAGCCTCTCCAGTGTTAAGACTGATGGACTACCAGATGATATTTTATGAGACAATATTTCCTAGATCCTCTTCTAACATATATTCATTCTATCAGTTCTGCTCCTCTAGAGAATCCTGATGCTTTGTGCATTTTTCAGTGCTCTTCCCTGCTTCCTTTAATACTTCCTTTAATAATACAGTCTATTATTTCTTATCCCAACCCCTCATTATCACATCACTTGACAACATCTTCTAATCTGCCATCTTACCTGAGTTGGTACTCAGGTACTCAATAAACTATAACTTCCTACAGGGATATTCTTCTTCCCAGTCCATTCCCTTCTCATACCGACGCTGGCCTTCTCCTCACTTCTTCTCCTTCATCGTTATTTCCCAAGAGACTAAAAGATAGACTTTGGAACTAGAATGCCCCACATTCTAACCTTGACTCTGTCAATTAATAAGGGTATAACTTTAAACAATATGTGTGCCTTCTCTATGCCCAGAGAAATAACAAAAACATCCATCTCTAAAGATGCTGTTCAGGTAGCTCACAGCAATCAGCCATCTATTATTCCTCCATTCTCAGTTCTAATTCTTGGTGGTGGCCCCATGTTCTCATCTCTGGAATTAGGAATAAGGTTGTATTTCAAGCCCTGCAATTTATATTAAGAAAGAAATTAATATATTGAGCCCCTAGGTCAGGTTACCTTTTAACCAAAAGAAATCTAATGAGCAGGCATATTGGGATTGAGTATTTGGAAAAGAAAGACTCCCCTGGTCCTACACTCAGCACTCATTGTGATTTGAAGTAGTTTAATAACTAACTGCTCCTGATACCGGAGAGGCACCCAACACCTCCTCCGAGCTCTCAGATACCAGCATGTTTCCATTCATTTTCTTTAAAGAACAAACGCTGAGGGGCCTCCAGCCATACTTCTTTGACACAAGTCCCTCTTTGTTGTCTTGTTTTTTCTATTTTTACCTGACTATTAATTTGACAAAATACTATCTCTAATTAAACATCCTGGGGCCAGGAAAAAAAAAAACATGGCTCAGTGCATACACGAGCTTGTCTTCAAGCCTGGTGACACAAATTCATTCCCAAGGATCCACAAAGTAGAGAGAGCTGACCTCCGCAAGTTCACCTCTGACCTTCACACACGCACAGCAAAGGAAAAGCAATGAAGTGTGGGGAATAAAGGGAATTATACATGTGAGGTTCTAGAACACAGTCTCTGACATTTGGAAAGTACTCAGTAATTATAAAGAATCATTACCACCACCACAGCAGTATGTGTGAAAAACAAAGGAAAAGTGTCCTATTCTACCAGGAATGCATAGAAATGAAAGTGTTAATTGGTAAAGAAAGATAAGAAACAATTAACCCACCTATATTTTCTTAGTTGGGGTTTCTATTGCTGAGGAAACACGATAACCAAAAAGCAAGATGGAGAGGAAAGGGCTTGTTTGGCTTAAGCTCCCACGTTGTAGTCCATCATTGAAGGAAGTCAGGACAGGACTCAAGCGGGGCAGGAACCTGGAGGCAGAAGCTGACTGAGAGGCCATGGGGGAGGGGGTACTGCTTACTGGCTTGCTCCTCTTGGCTTACTCAGCCTGCTTTCTTATAGAACCCAGGACCACCATCTCAGGGATGGCCCCGCCCACAGGATGCTGAACCCTCCCTCATCAGTCACTGAGATCCAGCCCTACAGCTGGATCTTAGAGAGGTATTTTCTCAATTGAGGGCCCCTTCTTTCAGATAACAAAACCATGTCTCAGGTTGACGTAAAACTAGCCAGGATATATATTTAAAAGCTACCCTTGCTAGACACCAAGACACAAGCTTGAGTAATACCTATATCCTGGCTTTCAGTAGCCTGGACTCTCGTTGGGAAGGTAGCTGAAGCCAAACCTATATCTACACCACAGGAAGAATAGGTCAGTGAAATTATTTTTCTTTCTCACTGATGAATGAAGCTAGCTAGAAAATCATCAAAGGGAAGGAAGGGGATATTTATTCATGAAAGGCAGAAAAGGCTCAGGGCAAGGGCAGTCCAGGCAAGCTCTGGCAGAGAGAAGAAGCAGGGAGCCGCCTCTTTGCCAGGAATCTGGATGTGGGTGTAGAAGAGACAGGAGAAAAGACTCCAGAGGCAAAACTGGAGAAAGCTGGAAGGGCCCCGGATGCTTCTAGAGCTTTAGCTTGGTCTGGGGATGACAGAGTAAGTGGGAAGCAGAAGAGGCTGTGGCTGTCACTGCTTCAGAGCAGTGAGTACAGAAAGACAGAGGTCCAGAGAGAGGGCATGTTGCTGGTAAACTTCAAAGCAACAGGTGACAGAGGAAAAGAAGACAGGGCACCAAGGATAACCATTAGGTTCCTAGTATGAAACCGCCTGGGTCTTTTAAGAGTTCAGGAGGTACAGTGGTCACGTGGGCTGGGAGAGAGAGCTGGGGTATGCCTAAGGCCCAGGTAACAGGAAGCCAGGAAGCGCTGGCAGTTCTGACTTGCCAGACTGGGAGCTGGAAAACTGAGGGTAATTGCCAGAGGCTGTAGGGTGACGCTGGTGGACAGAATTAAGAAGTTAGAGGTGGGAAAGGGCAATGGCTAGCTTCTTCTCCCCCTGGGAACCCAACTTCCACTTCACAGGCCAGTGATAAAGTCCTGAAACTTGCCATACGGCGGCCCAAGTCCACATCCAAACTTTGTCTCTCCCACAAACACGCCGGTTTAAGCTCTGCAGGCTGAACGCACCGCAGAGATGAAAGGTGGAAATGTGTTGCCCTGCATTAGAGTCTCTGGCATCTGTGTGCTTAATCTTCAATGTTCCCAATTAAATCATGAGGAAATAATTATGCAAACTGTAATTTCACCATCCACGGGGAAATGATCACTGCATTATCCTTGAGGGGTTTGTATCAGAGCATCTAAAAGCCTTAGATAGGGAGCTAATTTAATTTTGGTTCCCCCTCATGCTAAGATTTCATACTCTGGGGTAATATATACAAAATATGGAAAACATGCCTAGTCTCTAGGTCAAGAATATCAACATGCTTATTAATGAGCAGGAAGATGGCTTTCATATTCCTTCTTACATTGCTAACGTTCTTCCACAAATGTTAATCTCTTTTATTCTTAGAGATAATATGGATTAAAAAAAAAAAAAGGTCTAAAAACTAAGCTATAGTCAAGGCAAAGTGTGTCTTGAGAAGTGTTGCTTTTGTGTGTGTGCTGCTTACAACACTTCAAATCACAGAACTTGATTGCCGAATGAAATCATTTCAAGGAACCTCACCTACGTGAGGATCATCAGTGACAGCCCAGGGCCCACAGAAACCCACACTCTCTAGTCCACCCCTCTGTCCTTCCATGGAAACACCATCCTTTATCCATTCGTTTAAAAAGACAAGAATTGTCTCCAAATGTTAACTCTATATTCAAGCCTCCCCCTGTTTGTCTATCTGGCTTTACCTTCTCTTCTCTGTTGGGTTATAAACCCGCCGCCCTTCAGACACACACTACCTTTTTTGACCATGCCTCCCACTCAAGCTCCCTCCTCTTCCCTTCATAGCCAAACAAACAAACAAACAAAAACCTCTTGAATGAATGGCTCCCTCACCATCCGCTCTTCCTTCCTTCCCTTTATTCCTGCCATCTGGAGCCTGTGGCTGCCACTTCAGTGAACTATTCTTTCGGAAGTCACTGGAGATCTCAGCCCTGGAAAAACCAAAGGAGCTTGTCCTTTGCAGACATATCTGCCAACTCCTACTCCTTGGCAATGTGATACAAGCCCATTCCAAGCATCTTTCCAGCTCAGTGTCAGAAGCCGGCAATTGAAGGGCCAGGAACATTAAAGTCAGGAGCACTGGGCTGATCAGCTGAGGCACAGAGGAGAGGCAGGGGCACCTCCCACCAGCAGCAGCCTGCAGCCATCACCCCCGTACAGAAATCTTGTATTCTCTTCTCTCATTGATTCATTCAATATCTGTGTATCAAACACAAATTCTGTACCGGGTAACGTGTTTGCCACGCTGGGACACTGGTATCAAGCTGCTTTCGGTCTGTCCTGCCTCCAGCCATGCCCCCTCCAGCTTCTCTTTCTCTTGGGACGAGGGAGCAGATCAGGCGGTTCCTTCTGACTAAGCTCCACCCTCTGTCCTTTTGGGGAACATTCCTCTGAGCATGGTGTGCAACTGATGGTGGTCTATATTTCTTTATAAATTTATTTTAATTTTAATTACATGTATTCGAGTATCATGTGGGTATGTGCATACAAATACAGGTGCCCGTAGTAGACAGAAGATAAAGTCAGAACCCCGGGAGTGAAGTCAGAGGTGGTTATGAGCTAGTACTGGATATGAGTGCTCGAAACTGAACTCGGGTCCTTTACAAGAACAGTGTGGGCTCTCCAGCCCCTTAGTCTATCTGTCCAATGAAAGCTGCCATTCCCCCACGGGAGCCACACAGTACAACTGAGATTTCCTAGAACGTACACTTTCTGTTTTCACATATGCTGTCCTCTCCCTCCGGACACCCTCCACCTGCCTTCTGTGTACAGTAACAATCTCCTCTTCTTTCCAAGACTAAGCAGGAAGTCCATCTCCCTCAGGATGCTCATCTCCCTTGTGATGCCTCATCCCCACCCCCTGCATCCTGTCCTCATAGCTTCTCAATGTGTTATCACTCCTATCACCCCCTTCTGTTCAATTGGTCTTCTTTCCTCTCAGCCTTCCTCAGAAAGGATCTTTATGCATGCTGATCCCTTTGAGAATCTCTGATATTCAGCTATTGTTGAATTAATGGCTGTGTTGTTGCTGGTACCATAAACACTTGCTACAATGTGCCCCCAGCAACAGAGGATTTTCTGGGTTGACTTCTTTACAATTGTCTACCTCTCACATCTTCTAGTCTATTTATGGACCTCAAATAGAAAAGAAAAAAAAAAATCTGACCTCTTTTCTTATTCCTCAGGCTCCTCTTTATTAAGCTGAAACTGAAAATACTAAGCCACAGAAAGATTTTGAGTCTAGACTCCTCCTGCTGCACATTTAAATAAAGAGGCCAGATTTCTTTTCATGAAATTTGATTCATAACGGGATAAAGATTAACTTTAGGGAAACAGCGCATACAACCAGAGGTAATTCAATGACTAATGAGCTGTTCCATAATTGTTTAATTGGTTATTCTTCATTTAAAGGGCACAACCTCCGTGTTCTACAATGCTGAACTTCCTTTCATTCTTGGCAAGCATGTCATTGTACAGTGATCTCTGCACAGCCCTCTTTGAAAAGCGTGCCTTCCGCTCATCCTATTCCTGTCATTTGAAAAGGGCCATGCCCACCCACACTAGACTTCATTGAGACGGAGTTAAAGTTGACACAAAGAAATATAGGTCATCACTCTGCCCCCAGGATACAGGGAGACTCCTGCTGCTTGCCCACCCCACTGAGTCTCCCACTTGGTGCTGAGATTCCTCTATGCCAGCGGTTCTCAACCTTCCTAATGCTGCGGCCCTTTAATACAGTTCCTCCTGCTATGGTGACCCCCAACCATAATATTATTTCATTGCTACCTCGTAACTGTAATCTTGCTACTGTTCTGAACTGTAATGTAAATGTCTGCTGTGCAGGACATCTGAACCGCTGCTCCACTCTCTCATGTTTGGGGCTGTGTTCAGCCCCTGTGTTCTCCTGGTCACATGGAATCCTAAACTGGGGATTCTGTCAGGACTCCCCAAGAGCTGACCTGAGCGTTCCTCTGGTTTTCCGAGCTGCTCACCCAGTGTCCACTGGCCACCAGTATCCTGCTTCAGGCCACAGAAAGTCATCCTGGGAACACAGGTTTAAGAAGACCCAGAAGGAGAGGGGGCTGATGGAATGTCATGCCACCTCACATCCTTAGTTCAGTTGATCTCTCACATGTTCCAAATTCTCCTTCAAGGCTTTTTTTCATCAAGCCTCTGTCTCACAACAATCTTCACAACGTGCCTCCCCATTCTAATATTATCTCCTGTGAAAACACACTATTCCCATACAAAGTAAAGGTGAGATGTCGCTGTCCCAAGTGCCCACTCTCCTTTGAGGCCATTGACCCACAGGAACCCTCCTTTAAAATCCCTGTCCCACCGCAGTTCCTGCTGTCTGACCATGCCTTCCCTTGACATCAACATTGTTCCTCAAAATTACTCATCCGCTTCCTCACCTACACATTGAAGATATTAGATACCTTGTTAAAGTTATTTTCATAAAACTATGTTTGTTTCTCAGTTTCTCTTTTAACCCGGCTATCACACAAATAATTGACTCATATTTGCCTAATAATAAGCTTCACAACACAATAACTGAGCAGTTATTACTCTATTCTTAACCCTCTAAGCTAATTTGGCTGCCTTCCAGCGTGCATCCCAGAGATACTTGCACTTTGTAGCTTCTGTTGCTGAGCTCTCTTCTCATCCTGCCTGGACATCTCCATGGGCTGAATCTCCCACTTCCTTTTTCTAACTCCTCCCCTGGCTAGCAGGAAGTCCAGTCCTATTCTCTCTGACAGTAAGCTGCTTTATTGTCATATCAGGGGACAATTAGGGAGCAGTGTTTACACACATTGAGACAGGAGATTCTAAGAACAAGAATTGCAACCAGATATTTAAGTACAGAAATCAGCATTTGAATTACACAATAACGTTGTGCCTACAATACCTGGATCAATAGACACTGTTATAACGGGGGCAGAGGGTGTAGTCCAATGGTAGAGCACTGACTTACTATTCGTAAAGCTCTGTACTCCATCCCTAACATTGCTTCTCCTACCAAAAGGCAAGGCTTCACCCCAAACCATTTCTCTGTTAAATTTATAAATCAAACTCTCTGCCTACCCCAACTCTTTCCTTTCAATTGATCTGCCAACCATTACTACTACCCTTGTTCTTAAATTCTTTGGGACCTCTGATTCATGGGTCCACACACTACCCTACTTATCTTTTCTGGTTGCCCCTATCTCCACTCTGATTCATGAACCACATTTCATACTTCCTCCCCAGAGTTCCAGTGTCTCTTCATTTCTGGATTTTCCAGCAATTGCCTAGTGAAACCCTAGGTAAACCCAGAACCTTCTCTTTTGTGGTTCCCCCAGAGAACAAATCAGGTTCTGGAGAAGAAAATCTCACCCGTGCATTCCCCTCACCTTTTCCTAGTGGCAAGAGTTGCCCTCTGTCCTCGCCTGAAGAGGGCACTGCTCCAACTGCCAGCTGCCCCTCTTCTCCCAACTCCTTCTTCCTTTCCTCTAATGACCAGCCAGCATCCATGCCCCCTGCCTCAACTCACTCCTTGGGTGATCATCTGGCTTCGTAGCTTTAAATAGCATCAAATGCCAAACGGTGCAGTTAGAATTCAACAACTGCCGACATGAAATTTTGACCATCAGCAGGCTTCTTTCTTTTCTTTCTTTCTTTCTTTCTTTCTTTCTTTCTTTCTTTCTTTCTTTCTTTTTCTTTCTTTCTTTCTTCCTTCTTTCCTTCCTTCCTTCCTTCCTTTTTTTTTAAATCCCTAACACAGTGGCTCCAAATGTAAACCACTTGGAGCTGATGTTAAAAAAAAAAAAAAAAAAAAAAGAAAAAAGAAAAAGACCTAAATATATAGCCCAGAATGGTTTCAACCTCTCAATATTTCTGTTTGGACCTCAAATATTTCTATACCCAAAAATCAATTCTCTGGCTCTCTGCTCTATTAGTCATATGACCTCTTCATCTGTTTTATAAGCAATTTTTTCATTCTTTCTTGAACCAAAAGCCTAGACTCATGCTTAACAACTTTTCATCCTCTATCTAGCCAGCCTGCTCTGTCTTAGAAGGGCACTGAAAAACACTGTGCTTCATTTACCGTTCTTTGATCTCAACTAGGAATATCTGTGTACAATGTTTAAAGGGAAAGCAATTTGCAGTGACTCTTGTCCTAGGCTAAACACTAATCACCTATGAGGCCCAGGCGGTATCCCGCCCTCTAAGGTTGTGACTCCTTTGCTCTGGGATATCAGAAGAGAACTTCAAAAGTCACCTACCTCCAGCTGGGTGTGGTGTCGCCTGCCAATATTGGGGGTGGGGTGCTGAAACGTGAGGATTGTGCAGTTGAGGGAGTATTTGACGGGCTGTTTGATTGAGTATTCTCACCAGCCTACTTTACCTTAAGCGAAGCGGTTTTGTTGTTGCTGCTGTTTTTAAAGCCACTCCAGGGAGTTCTTGTGGGGCCAAGTATTCAAGTCACTGTGCTAAGAAGTTAAAATAACTTTTTTTTAAAAAAATGAAAATAATTAATACTAATCCACATTTAAATGCTAAGCAGATTTGGGTATCACACACAAAAACAATATACCAAATGTCAAAATAAATAATAATTCAAACTTTGATGCTATGTAAACGTACCCTAGCCTCTTTGAGGCTCATCACCTTAATCTTTTCTGATCTTTGATTTTTCATTTTTGGTTAAATTTTGGTTTAACCAAAATTTTGGTTTTCATTTTGGTTTTCATTTTGGTTAAAACATTTTGACGTTCAGCTGTTGATCTTTTGCTGAGAGCGTCTTCTTCCCACCTCAGAAAAGCACTCATTCTCAGCTCTTGCCCTGCTGAGTATTTCCGCTTCAAGGGCAGATTTTCCCCCCTATACATTTTGAGGAAATGAGCTGAAAAGAAAAGAAACTGAAAACATGGCTGCTGCCGCTGGCAGAGCTGAGGGAATTTAACAATTGAACAAGGTCAGTTTTATCACCTTGACTTTCTTTTTTAATTTCCTAGTGGGTTTGTTTTTTTTTTTTTTTCTCCACAGCATCTAGACTGTGGCATTTTATGGGGAGAATGCTCCGAATGTTATAATGGTTGATTAGCAGACACGTGAAGAGAGACATTTGGGGAAAAAAGAATGACAGCTGAACTGGGCACAGTGGCTGGCACTTTTAATTCTAACACTTGGTAGGCTGAGACAGGAGAACGGAGAGTTCAAGGCCAGCCTGATCTCTGTGGTGAGACCCTAGAGAGTGGGGGATGGGGGGCAGAAAGGGAGAGAGGGGACATAAAGGAAAAAGAAAGACGCATGTTGGGGAAGAAGCTCGGTGGTAGAGTGCTTGCCTGACAAGGTCCCAGGTCTAACCCCCAGTCTTTAAAAGTCAGAAACAGCAGGAGAATAAGAGGGAAGGACAGGCACACATCTATACCCTTCCTCCATTCCTGTCTTTGGCAGGGAGTTGGGTCAACCTGGTGTCAAACACTTCGTGATGTCAGAAGCTGACATTTCTCTTCCATGTCCTAACTTCCATGGGTTGTTTTCCCTCTGATCAAAACTTCTCGGCAGTAGCAGCTAAGGGGTTTGTTGGGGGCTGTTTGTTTCTTATTGTTATTTGTTTTTACTGTTTTGTTTTGGGATAGGGTCTCACGTAATCATGGGTCAGCCTCAAACCTCCTAAGTAGCCAAATAAGAGCCTTGAATTCTTGATCTTTCTGTCTCCAGGTCTCAAGTCCCGAGATTACAGCCTGTCCTTCAACACCCAGCTGCCAGAATTTCTATTTCTACTTGTTTCTTGGGCCAAAAGGAATTCCAGTTTAGCTGAGAGATGCAGTTTGAGTTTCACGCTTTCCCTGCTAAGTTCCTCCTCGGAGCTTGCGGTTCCAGATGCAGGTCTAGCATCTGTTGACGAGAACCTCCTTTTCTCTTTCACCGTGTGTACCGGAGCATGGGCGCGTGGGTGTACTCACGTATGTGTGCATGCTTGCGTAGAAGCCAGAAGTCACTATCGGGTGTCTTCCTCAATCGCTCACCTTTGTTTTTGAGACAGGGTCTCTCCTAGCTCAAGGAATCAGCTAAACAGGCTGGCCAGCAAGCCCCAGGGATCGGCCTGTCTCTGGCACTGGGGCACACAGATACTCGCAGCTGTGCCTGGGTGTTAGAAATCTGAACTCAGGTCCTCAGCCTTGTGCAGTAGGCCCTTTACCAACAGGCCCTCCATTTTTGTTTCTTGTAAAACATGTCAACCAGAGCACTCCACAAAATCAACAAAGACTACTCCTGCAGAGAAAAAATAAAATAAAATCCCAAAATGGGTGAGAGAAAACTAAATTTGGGGAACATTTTATTAATTTATTTTATTTTTATTTCCGCACTTGGTGTCAAAATCTTGAGTTACAATGACACATCTCAGATGATTTCGGGAAATGAAAAAAAAAAAAAAGAAAGAAAAGAAATTTACTCACATAAATATCCCAGAAATATTTTCCACAGTTGTGAACATGTACCTACAGCTCGGTACATTGGCAGCCTTGTTTGTTCTTTCAGTCATGTCGGATTTCACTTCTAAAATATGGCATCTTTCTGGTTTTGGAAAAAAATGTCTTTAAGAAGCAGGAACAAGCCCTTCCCTTCAGTGAAGCACATGAAAGGGCTCTCTGTCGCCTCCTCTCCTGGAATGGTAACAGGCTGATCCTAATTTCACTCCTCTAAATAGGGTACTGGTGGTTTGAGCAGGAAATCTAAATCCGGCCTCAGAGGTAGCCCAGTGATTTTCCAGGTCAAGGCAAAGGGAAAGAGCAAAGCTGGGAAGGCTTTGCTGTCTTCTCCCCAGGTACCCACAGGCGCCGGCACTCCCTGGGAGAAGTCTGCCACCTAGTGGATCACAGAGGCCACTGCCACTACGTGCGGGGACAAACCCTTTCTGGCCTCAAGAAATAACTGAGTGGAAACATTCACATTGGATCCCATAAATACGTACAATGACTGAGTGTTATTTTTAAATGACAAGCTTACAAAAATAAGTGTTTTTACAGACAAATATAGCAGAGCTTCATGGCCCAAACCTGTTAATAGGCCGATTAATAGAATAAATAGTATCCACCAGGTGGTGGGGACATTGGAAGCCAAGAAACAAAATGTTCGCTTCCACTAACGGAAACCGTGAGGTACCACCACACACAAGTCAAATAGTGTCGTGTAAAGGAGAGTGTTTTTATCCAACAGCCCTCTCATTCTGACAGCAACCTGTGTGTCCAGGGTGCTCTCTTCCCCTCTACATGGGAAAAGTGTGAGGTGGGGAGTACACACGGCCTCTGACACAATGATGAAAGTCACATGCATGTAACAAATAATCCATATTGTCTTTTGGAAATGACTGATACAGCCACCCGATACCGGTGAGATCAGAGCTAGAGCCCAGGCGGGGTCGTCTGGCTCTCTTCAGGCTTTCTTCTTTTAATTTCATTTGTCGCATTTTTCCAGGTTATACTAAAGGAATCTATTAATTTCTATTAAAGAGATACAGGCACGGTGTGTATTTGACAGCACAGCCCAGACCCGCCCTTTCCCGACTCGAGGCTTGCTTTCTGGCTGCAGCTCTGATAGATGAGTTGTGGGGAAGGGGGTGGAATTTTTCTGTTGGCTCTTCTACCTCAATGCTGCCTGTCGAGCTGTCTGCTGTGAAACCACACTGCCGCATATCGGTGACACTGAGGGCTTTGGATGCTCAGTGGACAGAATCATCTGTTGTTTATGTTAAACAAGTGAAAGTAACGACCCCTTCTGGGCACAGAGCTCCATGCCACATGGCACCAGAGGCTTTTTTCGAGGCACAGAGCACCAAATGAGAGAGTTTGAGATTCAGTCTCTCTCTACTGTTCCTTTCAGCTTATCTCCATCCACGAGTTAGCACTTCTTTCCCTCTGAGATGTTTAAATGTGGAAATGAAAGTCATTTTCAGAGAAAGACTCTTCCATCTTCGGGAACACCCACACTGCCTCTAGAGTAGACACCAGGGATCCCAGGGAAGTGAGAGGAGGGGAGGAAAGGCGTGAGCCCAGTGCTTGGAAAGGAGACAGAGATTGCCAGGTTCTCATCCTGTGTTGTCTCAGCTAAGCCCATTCCAAGCATGGCACAGTAGCTGGAATGAAATACATGGAGTCTGGGATAAAAGGTTTCTGCATTGACTGAGGTCAACAGTGACTGCTGTCCAAATAGGCTAAGATCCCCACATCACTGCCTCAGGTGCAAAGTAACATGGGAGCTCCTGATCGATTTCAAACTGGTTACATGACAGTGTCACACACAAACATCTGTGTCGGCACCTGCTTCAAGATGACACACTGGCTGGAGGATGTGTGTCTTCAGGGGACACGTAGGTGTGAAAGGAACTTTTATTCCCCTTGTTGCAATTGTTGTCTCAGAGGCTTACTGCCTTCCTCTGCTAACCTAGGCCTAGTCCTGGAAGCTTCTAGACTCTATACAATCTAACCTAGACCTAGAACGCTTTCAGTCTCTGAGACTTACTGCTTAGTAACCTCACCCTTTCTAGTTCTTTCTGAGCTCTGGGCTGGCTGGCTCAACTCAGCTGCTCTGGCTTAACCTCTCCCAGCTGACTTATTCAATCTGGCTTCTCTTTCGGCCCCTGACTTACTATGCCTGGTCTCAAACTAACTCCAACAATCTTTTCTAATCTTCTGGTTTTCTGACAATGAAGGTAGAGTTAGTTTGTAAAAGGAAGCACCTATATTAGAAAATGATGTCTAATGGAGTGACAGAAAAGGTGATGAATCAGAGAACAAATTAACAGAATAGGATACACCCAACTCTCTGGAGAAAAGAGAGGAAAGGGGAGCTACTTATGGGCAATGCAGAGAGAGAGGGGAAGCAGTTTTACCAGGAGAGTTTTACAGAGAGAGGTTGAATGATAGAACAAGCTACACACCGGTGAAGGCATAACAAGCCAGAGAATGAGGAGCCAGAAGATTAGAGCAGATTGCTGTAGTTTGAGGCCAAGCAGAGCAATTCAGGGGTCAAGAGACAAGTTAGATTGAATAAGTCCGCTGGGAAAGGTTGAGCCAGAACAGAATGCATCAAAATCCCCGAACAGCTCTGCTCCAGCCACACCCTCATTCCTGACAAAATAAAACTGCCTGTTGGTTGTCTTTGTGGAAGTCAATTCAAAATAGGTCAGTGTCGAATTTAGAATAAGAGAATGAGAGAGTTGTTTCCAATATTTCAGACTTTGTGCGAAGAAAAACATACTGAGGGCAGATACAGGACAACCAGTGAGGACTACTATAGCCCATGAGCATTCTACAAGTGAAAATCTCTGTAGTTCATATGGGGGAAATGCAGATTTGAATGTGCTTAAATTAATTCTCTTTAACATTTTACTCTCTTCCTGGAGATGGAGAGACTACCCAGGGAACAGGCTGACAGCGGGGGGGCGAGGGAGCAGGAGAGTAGGGAACTATGATCTTGCTTAGGGGAACATCACCAAGGAACCTCTGCTATTGCAGAGCCAGGAAGCAGGAAAGAACTGTACAGATAACAACCTTCCTAAAGCCTGCCCCCTGTCCTGCATGACGACCCCCCCCACTCACTACCCACCAGTCATCTGCATGAGCCTGGCCTCCTTCAGACTCCTCTTCTAGCGGCCCCTGCCCCTGCCCCTATGCTCTTCCCAACATCGGTAAGGCCTGTGGCCATCCATCTCCACAGTCTTGTTCATTTTTACGAATAAGATTCTCTACTTAGGCTTAATTTGCATCAATTGCTCAATTGCTTATTCATAAACTTGCTTGCGCTCTGTTTCACACGATTCCAAGATGAAAACACTCCTCACCAAGATGTTGCCATGCTAATCTTGCAAGCCCACAGTCTTCTTGGTACCCTGAGTACCACGTGAAGCAGTCTCTCGTGCCTAATGTGGGATATGATAGCTGCTCAGGAAACGCAAAAGATTGAGAAAGACTCTACGAAAGCAGGCGTGAAAAGCATTGTTTCAGCCACTGTCTGTGGTATAAATGTACGGCACCAAAAAAAGTATTATTTATAACTTATTTTCAAAATGAGTGTCCTAGTTAGTTCTGTCAACTGTCAAAGGAAAGAGTTGCCTAAGATGGAAATCTTTTTATTTTTTATTAAACACAGGTTATTTTCTTTGTATCCTAGCTGTAGCCCCTCTCTCATTCCCTCCTAATCCTGCCCTCCCTCCCTTTTCTCCTCACATGCCCCTCCCCAAGTCCACTGATAGGTGAGGTCCTCCTCCCCTTCCCTCTGACCCCAGCCTATCAGGTCTCATCAGGACTGGCTGCATTGTCTTCCTCTGTGGCCTGGCTAGGCTGCTCCCCCTTCAGGGGGAGGTGATCAAAGAGCCAGCTACTGAGTTCATGTCTGAGACAGTCCCTGTTCCCCTTACTAGGGTACCCACTTGAAGAATGAGCTGTCATGGGCTACATCTGAGCAAGCGTTCTAGGTTATATCCATGAATGGTCCTTGGTTGGAGTATCAGTCTCAGAAAAGACCCCTGGGCCCAGATTTTTTGGTTCTGTTTATTTCCTTGTGGAGCTCCCATCCTCTCCAGATCTTTCTATCTCCCCCTTCTTTCATAAGATTCCCTGCACTCTGCCCAAAGTTTGGTTATGAGTCTCCGCATCTGCTTTAATACCCTCCAGGGTAGAGTCTTTCAGAGGCCATCTGTGGTAGGCTCCTGTCTTTTTCCTTGTTTTCACCTTCTTCCAAGGTCTATCCTGCTTGCCTTTCTGAATGAGGATTGAGCATCTTACCCAGGGTCCTCCTTGTTGTTTAGCTTCTTTAGGTGTACAGATTTTAGTATGTTTATCCTATATTTTATGTCTAATATCCACTTACCAGTGAGTATATACCATGTGTGTCTTTCTGCTTCTGGAATAACTCACTCAGGATGATCTTTTCTAGGTCCCATCATTTGCCTGCAAAGTTCCTTGTTTTTAATTGCTGAGTAGTATTTCATCGTGTAAATGTACCACAATTTCTGCATCCATTCCTCAGTTGAGGAACATCTGGGTTGTTTACAAATAAAGCTGCTATGAACACAGTTGAGCAAATGTCCTTGTTATGTACTTGAGCATCTTTTGGATATATGCCTAGCAGTGATATAGCTGGATCTTAAGGTAGCACTATTCCTAATTTTCTGGGAAAGTGCCAGAGATTGCCCAAATCAGACTGTCCTGGGAACATGTCTGTGGGAGATTGTCTTCACTGTCAGTTGTAGGAGGGATAGCCCAGGTCCCTGATTCTGTCCTGCTCTGACTTCTCTCAGTGAGGACCGTATAGCCTGGAAGGTGAAATAACCTTTTCCTCCCTCAGTTGCTTTTTGGCAAAGTGTTTTGTCATAGCAACAGAGAGGAAACTAAGACAAGTAGAAAACAAGTCATTTTAAAAACAGACAAATATCTTTAATACAAATGAGCAGTAACTGTGTAGCAATAGCAGGATAAGGTGTCTTCAACAGGAGGGTTTTTTTTCTCCAAAAGATACAAGATGCACAGGTAAATCAGTCATACGTTACACATGTTCAACAGAGGACAATCTAATGTCATATGAGCTATGAATATTTTCATAGTTTTCACCAGCAGGAGATTCCAAAAACATTCACAGAATTATGCATTTCCATAATTGTTATGAGCAAAACAGGAATGAATCGTGTACTTTAATACTGTCATTCTATGTATTACTCAAAAGTACAGTAACCCTAAAGACAAAGTGCGGTCCCTTCCTTTCCTTACGCAGTATAAAAATACCGAGAAAATAACAGGTATCAGGAGAACACATCAAACTATATTTTAGAATAAGTTTCATAAACACACGACCATCTTTTCTCTTTGGTTCAAAAAATAAAAGAGGTAGGTAGGTTAAAGGCAACGACTTCCATGTCACTAGATATTTCAGAAAGCTATTATAACAGAAATTACCAGAAACCAAATAAGTATACGGACTAAATCTTAAAATGCTAAAACTATCTCTTTTGTTTTGTTTTGTTTTAGTGTTTTGAGATAGGTTTCTCTGTGTAGCCCTGGATGTCTTGGATCTCTCTCTCTCTCTCTCTCTCTCTCTCTCTCTCTCTCTCTAGACCAGACTGGCCTTGAACTCGGAGATCTGCCCGCCTCTGCCTCCTGAGTGCTGTGATTAAAGGTGTATGCCAATACTATCAGGCTAAGAATATCAAATATCTTCTTATAGAAGAAATAAAACTTTTTAAAGTTCTAATAAAAACAAATCATAAAAGATAATTGACTACAAAATCAGCTTTGTAAAAAATTGAAATACTATTGATACTATCATTTTTCTGTCATCTTCCTAAATCTTGAGACAAGTGAAAATATATATGTATAAGTTTACAGATTGAGCCTTTTGTTAAAGTGAGTAAGATGAACACATACCACTATCGAACTATGCTGGTGTCTTATCCTGTGTCACCCTATCTGAGAAGCAAAGGTTCAAAAGACTTCAACAGCAGGAGGGAAGCGAAATCAACACTCAAGTCATAAAAAGAGCAATTTCAGATTACTATAAAGGTTCCAAGGAACCTTCCTGGTTAAGAGAATTTGATTAAAAAACTAAAAACAAACAAACAAAAACAAAACCAAGATGCTCTCTAGGAAATGGTGCAAGTCAACGGTTTTGTTCATTGATGTTTTTCAAAGCAATGACAGAATAAATAGGATCTTCCAAATAATAATTTAGCAATATATATAACAATCAAATTCTAAAATTGAGGACCAAATGGTAATGCAAGTAGAAAAGAAGCATGTCCACTGGAACAAATATTATCTTACTGCTCCTCCACACACAAATTTGGCTTCTATACTTCATTCCTATTCTGCTTACAGATGAGGATTATAAACCACATAAGGTTGATTTTAAATACAGTGATCTTTCTACTAATGTTTCTGTCAGGGAATTTCAGGTCTATAAAGACATCTAAAATATATACAATTTATGTCCCACGGTTTTCTGATCATTTTGTTTAAAAAAAAAAAAAAACACTTGGCTGTAAACAAGTTGGCATTATCTTGAACCAATCAGAACAGAGATTGGTGACTGTAATCCTACCACACAAAATTATTTCATCTCAAGCCAGTACATTTTCAGGTTTAAGGTACAGGGCACAGATCTTTATCAGCAAAACTAAATTGTGTGCTTCACTTATTGAAAATATGATTTTGCACATTACTGAAGGTATAAAACCAAACCCAAACGCCTGCAGTGATCACAGATACTCTTTTTTTTCTGACAGACTTGCTGCAATCCCATTTGTCACTGGAGAGCACTGACAGTCTTGGTCATCATGGAAAAGCAAAGGTGTGGACTGGTCACTTCTGAGCTATGTTTAGCATCTGCTTCATATTTTCGTATACCACATAGCTGATGCCAACAGCGGGGAGCACCTTCATGAAGTTTGGGGCAATGCCTCTGTAAAGTCCTGGCATTCCCTCTTTGGAGACGATTCGCTGAAAAAGGCCCACCATGTTCAGCTGTGGGGCTCCTTCCACCATGGCTAGCAAACAGACAAGCAAACCAACAAAACAGGTAAGTACAAATTGGAAGAGGGAACCAGGCTAGTGCACTATTCAAGCATTATTATTGTATCTAGAGCATAACAAACGGATGAAAATCAATTTCAAAAGCAACTCTCTCTGTGCAGCGCCCACCACAGCGACGGCCACAGCAGCTCATCGTGGATTGCTCTGTGCTGCGTCCTATGCTAGCCCTTCAGAATAAATGAGCATAGTTCATAAATGAAGAATTAGAAACTTGGAAAGATAGGGAGCCTTGTCTTGAACCCCTAGTTAGCAAGTAGCAAAACCAAGAAGCTGCGGTTGGTGACGCTCAAGTGCAGCGCTTTTAACTCCGGCACTCCACCACTGCACATGGGCCCGAGACCTCAAACCAGACCTATGACCCACCGCAATGAACAGTTGCAAGTGGAGATGTGTGGACAGAGGGATGCACTGTGGGACACACTGTGCCACACTACAGCTTCCACGATGAGATGTTTTCTATAGTTTCTTTTTTGTTGTTGTATTTATTGGTTTGTTGATGTGTATGTTTTATTTGGGGGGGAGGGTGCAAGGGTGAAGGGAGAATAAAGGGGGATGGGGAGATGAGTTGGACTAGATAATGAAACTCACAAAGATGCAATAAAAAGTTTTTTAAAAATTGGATAACAGGAGAAGGGAAGATTTGGAGAAGTTTTAGAAGGACTGTAAGAGACTCGGGCCTTGTAATTATCTCAACAGGGGGAGAGAAGGAAGTGAAGAAAGTAGGAGTTGAAAAGGAGGAGGGAGAGAAGGAAGCAGCCCATATGGTTGGTACAAGCAAAAGACAAAGGCAGGAGCAGGCATCGGGGAGGAGAGCATGGTGATCACCGGATGTGAGTATTACCCATGGCATCCCAAGGGGCCAGAGATGCCCACATGCTGGGTAGCTGCTTCCCCCCAACTGAAGCATTCCCACAAGGTCAAGGAGACTCCTAAGACTGAGGAAGTAAAGAAAACTTGCCAAGCTCAGATAGATTCTGATGATTCACAGGGCTGTCCCCGATCCCCGGGGTTACACGAGCAGTTATAACTACAGTGGACAGGAGACTCCAGCACAAGTTTTTTTGCAGTTTATGCAGGGAGCTCCATGGATTCAGCTTCTGTGGGTGGTTGCCTGCGCTGGTTGCAGGATGAGGTGTGGTGGCGCAGCTGTCGTTGAGTTGCTCAAGCCCCTGAAAGGAGCAATCACCCACACTCCAGTACTCATCCCAGCAAACTCACCAATGCACTACGCTAGACGGGGGTGGGCCTGTATCTTTGGTCCGTCCTTGCCCTGTCTGGGTGAACACACAGTCCACTCTGGCACTCACAGGAAAAGTCACACAGCAGCATAGTTGGGGTCAGGGAACAGAAGGAGCTAAACCTGAGGCATGACATGGCTGCTAAAGACTTTGGAACTCCCACTAAGAACTTTGAAATTTATTCCGGAAACTCTGAAGAGTTACAAGAAATGTCTGAAGAGATATGGAATGTTTGGGCCTTGATGAAAAATGTCAGATCCTGGCAGCCATGCTAGGTCTGGACCAGCTCTGACAGGAGCGGGAGGCTCACTGTGCAGCAGTTTAAATCCTTGCATGGGTCTGAACTCCAACCAGACTCCAGCTCAAATGCATAACTCTGTGGACACCCTTTGGCTGTTTTGACCTGCCAGTCATTTGGCAAATGTGGATAGTAGTAGTATCAAGCTCCCAAAGTGGTCACAACGGCTATCTGAGAGGCTGGGCACGTTTAGCCCGCTATTTCTTCTTCCTCTCGGCAGACGTGATGACCTCTAAACTCCTCAAATACAGCAGTGCAGGCCTGTGCCCAGCCAGCTTCCACTGCATTCCCAGGCTTCAGCTAGAGCTGGACTAGAACTGATGCCACAACATGTTTTGAAGGGCCATTTTGTGGTTGCCTCTGTGTCTTTTGCACTCTACCATGAACAGGTTCACAACTGACATTGTTGCATTCTCCAGCCCTAGCATCCATATGAAGGCGTGTCCAGTCCCAGTGATGGCTCAGGCATGTCAACAAGTGACTTACTGCTTGGTTAAAGGAGGAGGTGGCTGCTCCGGGAAGAGGGGTTGAGTGAGCCACGAATGCCCCTTATGCATTCGTAAGAGAAATTACAGTAGAGGGAAAGAGAAGAGCAGGAAAGAAAGACAGAGATTGCCAAAGAAAGACAAACATGCTTCCACAGAGCAGGCAGCAACGGACAGCAGGAACCAGCAGGAAAACAGTCGTCAGGGTAGTGCAGCCTGGGAGCCATCAGAGAGAACGCCACACAGAAGGGGGGGGGGGGTTGGTGCCAAGCTTGGGGTCTGAACAGCACTGATAAGCAGTCTAGCCACTGTTTACCTTGAGAGGTTAGTAACTACCAAATTCTTTACACGTACTGCTGCTAATTTTCCTAATCCCTGTTCATGGAAGACAAGACAAGACAAAAAAAAAAAAAAAAAAAGACATGCAGCAAAGACCTAAGTACAAATCCGCTAGATGTCAAACCTTATGTTCCTAAAGGGTTTGGATTATGTCTATAAAGGAGAAACAATAACACACACACACACACACACACACACGGAGAAGGAGAGAGTTCCAAAAGCACGTGAGTGACACAAAGGGTCATCAAAGCCATCCTGCATCCCAAACTCACCTTGTGCCTGCATGCGAGTCCTCACTAAAACCAGGGGGTAGCTGGCCAGCTGCCCGCAGGTGCTGGATAGCGCTCCACAGCCCAGCAGCACCATCACGCCAGGGTTAGCAGAGTCCTTAGCAAAGTTTTCCAGCCAATAAGATTTCAAAAGCTGCCCAACACAAAGAGGACAGTCAACAAAGGAGATACTCAGCCCCATGTTCCTTCAGTGTAAACATGATCAGGGTTGTTTCCTGTTGTCAAATAAATGATATTTTACTTTCTTTAAAAATAAAACATTTTAAGGATAAAAATACATGCTAGTACTTTTTAAAAATATACTATCTACCTAGTTCTACCTGCGAGATCTCGCTCCCATGACTAACAATGCTGAAGTCGGCCTGTGGCCTCGCCCATCTCCCCACCAGAACTCTGGGTTCTTAAAGGCCCCGAGTCCTTCTTTCAATCCAGTGTCTAAGGTAAAGGTTTGAATACAGCATATGTTCAGTAAAATGGTTGTCAGATTCCCGAGTTATTAAATGGCCCAGGTGGCAGGGGAGACCCCACAGCTTGCTGACCTGAGCGAGCCATGCTCACGTGCTAAGCTGTCTGAGATCAAATCTCCACACCCAGGCTGCACTTTACAGTCATTCCCATCCAGCCCCGAACCCAGCCCTAGAGGCACAGGACGAAGCTCTGTGACTGCATCACTCACTTGGCTCCTAATAAGTTTCTGCTCATCTGTTCTGTGCCCCTGCCCCCACCAACTCCCTCACGCCGTCTTCCAAGCCGAATCTGAGCTCATGTTCTGGGTGAACAAAAGGAAGTATGCAAGGACACCTAATACAAAAATGACTCGTGCATTCGTGAGCTCCCAGTCACGGTGCTGGCAAGATCAAAGAGCACGCCTGCAGGCAGTCCAGTCGCAAACGGTTCTCTTGCACTCTCCCAGCCTTGACACCAAGTCAGAGTCGACGGCAGCCCGCTGTCCACCTGCTCTGCACGCAGACACCCAGCTGTGCCCTCCCTCACCTCATACACAGCGAGATCGATGCCTGCATAAGGGATGATGCCTAGTAGATTGGGAACATAGCCTTTGTAGAAAGCCCCGAAGCCTTCCTGTTTCAAAATCTTCTTGGCACAGCCATAAATGCCAGAGTATTGTCCAGTTTTGGCTACAGCTAGCCGGGTTTTCAAAACCTAGTTACCAAAAAACGCAACACAGTGTCATTGGCATTTCATCAAACAATTCGAAAGTACTGACTTTATAAGGCACTAGAAAGATTCTGTCTCTCAAGAGAATGTCCAGTCTGCTGACAGATTCTCCCTCAGTTGTTACTTCCATTGAGAAGCTAAAATTAGAGCCACAAAGGGCCAGTTATTTCATAGAGACTCTGAAGGAGGGCTTTGCCAAAAAATTAAATGTGGACCAGACAATCCTTTTGATGTCATAATAAAATTAGTTGGCAAGGAAGGTGAAGAAGATAGCGGTGTTGGGGACAGTCCCGGTGTCATCAGCTTGAAGCACAGCGTTGGGGTGGAGAGGTGGGAAGGTGATGGCAATAGGTGAAATGAAGGGTGTGTGGAGTGACATAAAAACACCTCTAGAGACTCAGGGGTAGCTCAGCCTACAAAGCACTTACGGCACAAACATGAGGACTTGATTTTGACCCGCAAAACCTACATACGAAGCCAGGCAGGGGAGTGGATGCCTGAGGTCCCTGGAGGTTAGCCGTGTAGAACTCTAGACCAGTCAACCTAGACTGTATCACTGAGCTCAGGCCAGTGAGAGACCCAGTCTCAAAAGCAAGGTACACAGTGTTTCCTGATAAATGACAGCTGGGGTTGACCTCTGGCCCCCACAGGCACATGCAAACACACGTGCACCCCACACAAACACGCGTATGCACACAAGTGCGTGTGCACACACACACACACATCTATTGACATGAGTATCACAAAGAGGCTCAAATGAAGAGTATACTCTGCTTAAGTCTTATCAGTTATTGAAAAACACTCGCTGTGTCCATAAAATTATCCACATCTATAGTGTGAGTTTTGCTTTAAAGTAGGAGTTGGCCAACACTTTACAAAAAGGCCAAACAGTAAATATTTCAATCTTTGCAAGCCTCAAATATGGTCTGTAACACAGTCTTCACTTTTCCTTTGCTTTCTCCCTGCCTTTTCCAGGTGTAACACAGCTCAGGTTGTACACGACAGTCCACAGTTTGCCAGCCAGCCCATGCTTTACTGGAATGATGCCTAGATGGCATGACCAGCCTACAACCATGACTGCGGTTATAGTACAAAAGCTCCTAGAGAAGAATAATTCCTATCAGCACCGCGGCAGCCAGCCTCTGAGATGGCCCCTAAGAATCCTGCCTCCAGGGATGCTCTGCTTTGCATGGTCCCCTCCTACATGGCACCAGGGTCAGCCAGCCAGGTACCAGGAAAGTGAAGACAGCAGTTTTCATCAATCACAGTATCTCTCTCTCTCTCTCTCTCTCCTCACCCATAGCAGCACTGACTATAAAGGAAGCAGGCTGCCATTCTGTAGAGACACACAGAGCATCTAGAAGGGCTTGTATAAGAGAATGATGCTTCCAGCCAACAGCCAGCGAGCCCTGGCAGCAGCCACATGAGTGAGCCTGAGAGAAGACCTGCCCCAGGTTAGCCTCTAGATGACTGCAGCCCTGGCTGATGCCTTGACAAGAGCCAGGGAAACCCAGACTCCCAACCGGGGGTGGTAAAGCCTTGTTTTAAACTGTTGAGCTTGTGTTAGCTTAGTGCACAACCACAGCTGGCCAGTGCACACGGCACCAAGCAGTCAGACCACAACGGTACTTGCCTCCATGGGATAAATAAAAGTCTGCGCAGTTGCTCCAGCCATCGAACCAGAAATAAACCTCTCAAAGGTACCTATATTTTGTCCTTCCTCAGTAAGCAACTTCTTGTACTGTGGAAAAAAAGAGTTTTAAAATGCATATTAATAGCTACTTTAGGGTAACTGTGCTCCTCCCAAATTCTTATGTTAAACCCTAACCTCCATCATGATGGTATTGAGAGATGGGGCCTTTGGGGACAACTATGGTTAGAAGAAGTTCTGAGGCCTCAGGACACAGCTAGCATCTTTGTCAGAAGGCATGCAAGTTAGCTAACACTATGCCCAAACCATGCACCAAGGCCATATGACAACAGAGCAAGAAGCCAGGAAGAGGGTCTCCACTGTCTGGCCCCTTGATCTGATTCTCTTTAAGCTTGAAAACTATGAGAAGTAAATGTCTATTGTTTAAACCACACCTTTGGTGGTACTTTCCAGCTGCAAAACACAAATCAGACCCTAGGAATCGGTCCACTTACATGATGAGATGCTTCAAGATGGACCCTCTACCTTAACAGTCGTCCTAGCAGAAAAGTAGGGCTTAATGCTGACTGTCTCCTGGGAAGTGGGTTGTCAATTAGATTACCACGGGGCTGGCAAAAGAATTCAATGACAGAGCTCTTGCCTGGCACATGCAGCATCCTAAGTTCAAATCCCAGCATCATTTAAAACAGGGAGTGGAAGGAAGGGGTAAGCCTGTTGGGGAAGCCAGAATAAGAATCTGACAAGCAGGATCAAGTGTGCTGTGTGGGGGCTTTCAGGTACAGCGAGTTTCCGCATATTAAAGCAACAGCATTGTATCTGAATATGTATCTTAGGCTCTGGCATTCATATCATAATATTAGTCATAATCTGAATGCTCAGGCATTCAAATCAGAAAATTTCATTTCCCCAGAATGGTCTCCATGTAAAGACTGAGACCCGCTGCTTTTTGCTTCTCTATTTTCCAAGTCAAGGAATGCACACCGCTAGCCCTGGTCATTTCAAAAGAGTTGTACTTCTCTAGGACAAACTATCTGGAATAACATTAAACTTATCCAAATAAGAAACTACAGTGTGGAGTTAAACTTGAAGTCGCACATAGGTTATGATGAACAATAACAGAAAAGAATGACAAAAAAAATTTTTTTTCTAGAAGCTGCAGTAGTTCTGCTAATATCTGTAGGAGAAGCCGACCTCTAAAGCCACTGCTTTTCCATCTGGCCAGCAGAGATGCTGACAGGAAGGCAAGGGTCTTCCTTTACTTTCTCATCCACTCCCTCAACAAACACTCATCGCGTCAGCTGTGCTGGGCTCTGCCTGGGTGCTGGCATGCGGGGAGAAGCCAGACCCCCGCCTTCACGGAACTTTTCAACTTTTTTAATACAATTCCATTCGCACAAAGGAATTCATCTGAAAGGTTTTCATTTCAGGAGTACTTTCATAAAATATAGATTAACTGCTCTGTGTCCACTAGGAATTCACATTGAGTCTCCTAAGAGCATTCTTTGAAGAGCTACTTAGAAAAGAGGATGGAGAAAGCCTCCCTCTATAAATGCTATGATGGCATCCAAAAATCCTGGAAATCAGCTGTGTGGAATCACTGAGTTTATCTAATTCTAGTCTCCCATAAGGAATCTCCTTGTGAAATATTAGGAATGAATCCCCAAAGCACTGCATGCTAATCTTTACTGAATCTGTTAGCTAACTCCTTTTGTTAATCATTTCCATGGATGATAACAATTACCTGTTCATAAGCCCAGAACTTAACAGCTGTCTCAGGAGCGATTTTAATAACATTTGTGCCATTTCCTCTCCAAAGGGACCGTATTCCTCCTTCTTTTACCATCTGCTGAAAGCCTCCAAATATATTCATTGATTTGGAACCATGAACCTACAAATAAAAACAGAGTGGCCATGGAATATTCCTGCACATTGTTGATACACTTCTCTAAAGTAGGTCTGAGCCGAACACATCAGCACCAGGAAAGGAAGGTGTTAGAGCAGCATAGGGCATGCACAAAAGCAGCCCTGCGTTTGGTACTTTCCTGGACTCTGCCCACTGTACTATCTTCCCTTGATCAATCTGAATCCATAATTCATCCTGGCAATAAACCAAGCCAAAGAGTGTATTTTATGAGGCCATCTAACCTTGTAGGAGACTTTGGAAAACCCTTTAGATGCGGAGAAACTATACTCTTAACATATCTATTTTATTTTACATAATAAACTTCATGATAACATATGGCAAAGGAAAAGACGTGTGCCTATTCAAGCTGTCTCAAAGTCAGTTTACTACAATATTAAAGAAAAGTGCTGGGCACAGTGGCACACGCCTGTAATCGGGGCACCAGTGGAGGCAGAGGATCTCTGTGAGTTCAAGGCCAGCCTGGTCTACAAGGCAAGTCCAGGACAACCAAGGCTACACAAAGAAACCCTGTCTCATAAAAACAAAAACAAGAAAGGAAGGATGGAAAGGAGGGAGGGAGGGAGGAAGGAAGGAAGGAGGAAGGGAGGGAGGGAGGGAGGGAGGGAGGGAGGGAGGGAGGGAGGGAGGGAGGCATCTATCAATTCCCTCTCATTTTCTATAAAGTGTGAGCTACATTTTGGAATTGGATATACTGTGAATGAATGGTAGCTTAAAATATTGTCAGAAAATTTTGTTCAAACAATTTAAAAATAAAAACATGCTGACTGTGGGTATAAAAGCACAGCTTTATTTAAACATTTTAAGGAACTGTAGAGCTGGTTTTGTGGTTAAGGGCTCTCACTGCTCTTGCAGAGGACACGGGTTTGGTTCGCAGAACCCACATAGCATCTTTCTAACCCTCTGTAAGCCCAGTTTCGGGGGACCTGGCACCTTCTTCTGGGAAACCATATGCATGCATTGCACATACATACATCCAGGAAAAACACCTACACACATAAAATAACACAAAACATTCTTACGCAACTACTGTGCTCTTCTAGATTGTTCCAGTATGCCAATAGTTATAATAAGCTAAACCTTAGAGCCATCCTTGTTCGCTACTCTGCCCATTGTGGGAGGAAACATGAGCTCTCAGAGGTCAAACACAGGGTAGGAGCCAAGGGCTCTGGAAATTAAGCTACAACATGCCTCATCTCTTTTTCATTCTTACAGCCTCAGTTTTCTCGTATGTAAAATGAAGGCAAACCATCTGTTCCCCTGAGCGGCCATGAAGATTAAATGGGTTACCATCATGCACACAAATGGGTGGTCTTTCTTTTCTCTTCTCTCCATGTGGCCAGCCCAACATCAGGAAGCAGCCAAGCCTGTCTACAGACCCAGGTCTTTTCTGCTAACAGCTCTACAATCACTTTTGAAATTATATTCTTATCACCAACTATCTACATTTGAGAAATCCTCTGCTTTCTAAAATCAAAGAAAGTGTAAGTAATTTAATGAGAACCCTATAATAGCAGAGAGAGTTTTTTTTTAACTAAACAATTTATTTCTTTTTGTATTTTTATTTATTATTTTCATTATTATTGCTGTTGTTATTGTCATCATATTTTTTGGACAGAGTTTCTCTGTGTAGCCTTGCTGGCCCGGACTCAATTTGTAGACCAGTCTGGCCTCTAACTCACAGAGATCCACCTGCCTCTGCCTCCCTGAGTGCTGGGATTAAAGGCCTGTACCACCATGCCTAGCTTTAATGAAACATTTAAAGTCACAGACTATCAAAGACTAAAATTTCATTACCCCCAAGCTTTAAGAATTTGCAGTTTAGTGAAACAGTACCAGATACTTAGACATGTGCCTAATCTGAGTGTTAATGAGACGTGGCCTGCTTTCTGCGCCTGTACACACAGGCGAGGCTCACCTGCATCATGACCTTGAGGCGATCCAAAGGTGCGGTGCTGGTTCTTGAGACGGCGCCAGCCACGCCTCCTGCCAGGAGCTGCCTCCACCACTGTCCTGACTTCTTCTCATCTTCTGTGAATTCATCCGGAATAGTCAAACTATCCCCTATGTCAATTCCCTGGTAAAATGCAAAGAGATCCCACAGTTCTTAAGTCTCCAATAGACAAGGCCGGAACTTTGGTTTTGGGTCAGAGCTTTTACTGTTAGAATCAAGGCTCTTCCTTGGGACTGACAGTGAACCAAGCTGAGTGCACGGAAAAGTTTTGTCGCACTGCACAGAATGCAGAATCAACGTCCAGGGACTGGGAACTGTCAGTTACAGAAGCGGGCCCAACAAACACAACCTTGTCTTTTTTGTCAGATCTGGTGACTTTTTTTGTAAGGGCAACGTCTTATACCACATTTAGTGGATCCCTGTCCATCACTTTCCACAATGCTAGAAAGTCACACAGTAGCCAGTCCGCACTGCAGACACTCTGTCTCAGTTATGTCCCCTGCTCTCTATGCCATGAAGTATATTTATATATAAATTCAAATATGTAACTTTTAAAATTAAACCAGGCACATAAATAGCCCTATACTCATCTTCTATATAGTTTAAGAACAGTTTTATCATCATGATATTTTTGCAACTGAATTATCTAAATGCTGTGGTAGGTCTAACTAGGTCATAGAGCGCTTTCTTAGCATGCTCCAGGCCCTAGGACAATATACACACACACAAAAAAAATGGCCTTCACATAAATCGTTACGGGCATGAAAGGTAATGAGCCACACTTTGGTAGTAACACCCTCTTCTTTCATTTGTTACCAATAAAATAGGTTAATGATTATAACATCAAATGTTATCAACTGTCCCCAAAGATATAATACAAAGTTCACACAGTAAAATTTGTACTTGTAATTGGTTTTACAATGCTCTGTGTAAGCTTAGGCATTGTTACTACAGGCACTGTGAACCCCAGGTGTACTGAGTGGGAGTCAAAGACACTTCTCTCCAAGTAGAGAAGACAAACCCACAGCACGAGGAGTGGGAGATCCTGCAGAAGGTCCCCAGGGGCTTCAAGGAACAGACTGGACCACAGAACCTAATTTACACCAATATAGTTTTGCAGAATGTTAATGATATGTTGTGGTGTATACACTGGTGGGACACAGCAAGCATTCAACGAGCCACCTTAGGACAGCACTAAATCTAGGCAGCCTGACTAACAAGCAGAACCTCAGGAGGGACCCGAGGCTGTCTCACCTTTAGCAACCTGGAAGTGCAGGGAAGATTTGAGTAACGCCTGTCCTCTGACTACCAGATTTCCCTATGGCACAAGCCCTGAATGTCAGTGAAACCCAGAGAGCCTGCTCGTCAAGATGGGATTCTTCCAAGTTTTGAGAAGAGCTGTATTTATGCTGCCTCGGGGACTCTAAAGATACTCTATAAATCTGTACCTAATAGAATAAACAGGATTCTAGAAGTTAAAACACACGTGGACTCTCTTGGCCACCCTTGCAGGGTGTTATGGTGCTCTCGGGTGGTTAGTACTGTCAAGCAGATTTCCATTTAGAAAAAGTGACTGCAAAGGCTGACAGCCTGATTAGAACGTCAGTGATGTGGAAAGGTTGCAATGCTGCAGGTTTAGAGCCAACACATTAACTACCTTTATCCCCCTTATTAACTACCTTTATCCCCCTTAATATGTATTTAGTCTCTTCCTCTGTCTGTGACCTAACATCCTTGTTACTATTAGGTAAACCCTTTGAAAGATATGAATGGACCCCTAGATTCCACTAACCCATGGGCTAAGAACATCATCCCAGCATCTGAGGTCCATAGCAAAGCAGGGAAGTTTCTGCTATGGACCCCACCAATGTATTTAAAAAGTATTTTGATTTACAATTTTCTTTGCTCTGCTAGTATAAAAACCTCATGGAAATATTTCCATGTTAGAACACCAAATTTAGAGTAACCTGAATCTATGTTCCCAGGCCAGGCCTTCATTTAGCTACAGAATAAACTATCTCCTGTCTCCTTTGGGGCAAGAGTTGTGTTTCCTGCATCAGCACTCTCCCTGTGGCTTGGAGATACAGATACATAAAGCAAACTTACAACAGAGTGTTTCCAAAAACGGATGATTTCCTCAATGTCTGTCACAGGGTTAAATAAGAAGTAGTCCCTCCATTCATTCCAGTCCACTGTCATTGTCCCATCAGAGTCGATGCTGAAAGGTTAACCAGATGATTAAAGAACAAGATAAATGCATGGGCAGAGAGCTAATATCATCGTCCACTTTACAGAATGAAAATCTGCTTTCCAACTTAATATTCTTACTGAATTTTAAAAGCCCTTGGCAGGTTTAGACGGTTCAGCAGGCGTGAGGCTCTGGATTCCACCCTCAAGAAAACTACACCACTTGCAATTATATATTGCTGGAAATAGAATAATGTACATAATAATCCTTTCCAGGCATTTTCACTATTTGGAGAAAACTGGATTCAAATATTACAGAGAGAGCCACTATAGATTGCCTTTAGCACTCTGTCAAATTAAAAGTCGCTAAGCTAAAAGACACCAAAATTGGACAATGAAATATTCAGAGATACAAATGAAGGAATTTAGGGCCCTTTCCCCCTCTCACCAGCTCAGAAACTATGTCTTAATACTCTAAGCTTTTAACATTTGGATGTGATTTTGAAACAGATTCAAAATATGCTTGTCCAATTTTTATCAATATAAGAACATGCTGAGCATGGTAGCACATGCCTTTAATCCCAGCACTTGGGAGGAAGAAGCAGGCAGATCCTTGAATTCAAGGCCAGCCTAGTCTACAGAGTGAGTTCCAGGACAGCCAGGGCTACACCGAGAAACCCTGTCTTGAAAACGCATTAATTAATTAATTAATTAATTAATTAATTAATTAATAAGAAATTAGCAGTGATTCTAAAAAATCTAATTCTTAATGCCTGACGTTTTGAGTTTTGAGAAGTCTTGGTATCTCATTTTCAATTCTAAACTTATCATGCTGCATCTTACAGATGTAAGGGTGACACAAACACGGAGTTGACAGAAAGCTCATTCGATGAGATTTTCCTTTAAAAAGTATGACTATGTTGTTCAATACAAATAGCTCCTACTGAAGCAGCGCGCGAGGGGCTTGGTTATGTACTGAATTAATGTGTCTGAAAAATGTTTCGGTGTTTCCTCAAGTTTTATTCTATAATTTATATGACAGTGACATTCAGGTGGCATACAAATAAAATGCAGTTTTCAGATACTTATTATTATGTTCCAGTGTCGTTTTCTATTTTGATGTGTTTCTGTGAAATTATACTCCAGCTTTTACTTGTCCCAATGCAAAATGTCTCCATATCTGCTGAGAATCCCTCTCACCGCTTGTGTTTAAATGTATCGTGGGCTGCGGTATTAACAGCTCTGATTTTATCCGCTCATGTAATGATTTCGCATCTGAGCCCAACTTCCCTTTCATGAGCATGCTCTAACAGACAAGTGTCACCTTAGAAACATCCCACAATGTCAATGTTTTCCAGTCAAAGTGCCCTCGAGTTTCCGCTTTGACCATGTTGTGGAAGAGTGTGTCCATCTGGCTGCTTTCCTATGCACATAAGCTGACTGGTACTACACTTGGAGCTTTCGTAAAGCTTGGGGTTGGAATGTGTTTTAATCCTAATGCTGTCAAAGGAAATACAAGAAAATGATTTCTAGCCTTATGCAAGAGGGGAAAAAACCCATATTCTGTCAATCTAAGGGTTTGTCAATCTTTGCCTTTTCAAAAAACTAATTTTTTGCTTCATTATGATGCAAAAATCCTCAATAAAATATTTGCAGGTAAACAGGAGACAATAACACATTTAAAAGATTATGCACTGTGATCAAGTTAGTTTTCTTCCAAGGATGTAAGAAACAGGAACTGGAGAGGTATCTCAGGAGTTAAAAACACTGGCTGCTCTTCCAAAGGACCTGGAGTCAACCCAGCACCTGCATAGCAGCTTACAACTGTCTGCAGCTGCAGTTCCAATGGATCTGATGCCCTGTTCTCATGTTGTGGGCACTGCAGACACATTGGTACACACACACACACACACACACACACACACACACACACACGAGCCAGAAAAACACTCATATGTACAAAATAATTTTTAAAAAATGGTTCAACATACCCAAGCCAATAAAGTATAGATCACATAGTAGAACCAAGAACAGAAATCACATGATCATCTCGACAGATGCAGAAAAAAACCTCTGACAAAATTTTATACCTCTTTATAATAAAAGTCCTGAAAAGGCTAGGAACAGATAGATTATACAGAATAAAAGCTACATGTGACAAACCTATAGACAACTTTTTACTGAATGGAGCAAATTGAAAGAATTACCTCTAAAATCAGGAACAGGCTAAAGTGTTCAGTATTTCTATTATTCAGTTCAGTGTCTGAAGCACTAGCAAGAGTAATAAGGCAAAGAATCAAAGAGATACAAATAAGAAGGAAACAAATCCTTCTTATTTTCAGATAACATGATTTTATATTCATAAGACCTTACCACAGAACTCTTAGATGTGGTGACACCATCAGCAGAGTAGCATAGCATAAAGCCAACATATAGAAAACCAGTAGCTTTTCTATATAGCAAAACAAACATAGTGAAAAGGAAAACAATCTTATTCCCAATAGCTGGAAAGAAAGAAAGAGAGAGAGAGAGAGAGAAAGAGAAAGAGAGAAAGGAAGGAAGGAAGGAAGGAAAGAAGGAAGGAGGGAGGGAGGGAGGGAGGGAGGGAGGAGGGAGGGAGGAAAGGAAAGGAAAGGAAAGGAAGGAAGGAAGGAAGGAAGGAAGGAAGGAAGGAAGGAAGGAAGGAAGGAAGGAAGG
>NW_026594216.1:2853235-2924517 GCF_907164565.1 Psammomys obesus | reverse complement strand
AGGAAGGAAGGAAGGAAGGAAGGAAGGAAGGAAGGAAGGAAGGAAGGGAAAGAAAGATTGAGAACAAACCTAACCAAGAAAGTGAAAAATCTCCTTAACAAAAACTTTATATGTAAATTGCTGAAGAAAGAACTGGACGCAGACACTAAAAGATAGAAAGAGCTTGTATAAATTAATATTATACAAATCACCATATTACTAGAAATAATTCATTTAATTCCCAAGTAAAATTCTAATACCATTCCTCACAGAACTTGAACAATCTTAAAATCCATATAAAAGCTCAGAAGACCCCGAATAGCTAAACCAACTCTGAGCGAAAGGAATAATGCTGAAGGTGCCATCATAAACTGATTTTAAATTATGCTACAAGGCCACAGCAACAGCAGCAGCATAGTGCTAACACAAAAACAGATACTTAGAGATCAGAAAGGAGAGGAGAACCTCCCCTATCAGTGGACTTGGGGAGTGGCATGCATGCAGAAAGGGGAGGGAGGGTGGGATCAGGAGGGGAGGAGGGAGGGGCTTATGGGGGGATACAAAATGAATAAAGTATAATTGATAAAATAAAAAAACAGATACTTAGATCAAGAAAATAGAACAAAGTACCCCAAAATAAGCCCGCTGCATCCCAGACACCTCATTCTTCTCAAAAAGTAGCCTCTTCAACAAAATAAATAAATGACAAAGAAAAAAAATTGTAATTAAACACCAAATAAAAACCCCACAAATAATCTAATCAATAAGTGGCCAAATGAGTGGACAGTTCTCAAGAGAAGATGTACAAATGGGCAATAAATATATGGAAAATGTTCAACAATCTAGACATCAGAGAAATGAAACTGAAAATCCCTTTGACATACCACCTTACCCTCCCCACTCCCCAACCCCCACTCTCCCACTCCTCCACCTCCCCACCCCCCCTTCCACCTCCCAACCCCTGTTTAAAATGCAGTGGGTGAAGGAGGGAAAGGATGCTTTACAGGACTGATGAGAACGTAAACTAGTGCAGCCACTATGGAAATCAGTATTGAGAATGCTAAAAATAGATAAATAAATTAACTAACTAACTAACTAACTAACTAACTAACTAACTAACTAACTAACTAACTAAAAATAGAACTGGCCTCTGATTCTACTATCCCACTTCAGGGAATGTACACCAAGGATTCTAAGTCAGCACACCTCAGACGTAATTTCTCCTCCATGTTTATTGCTGCACTACTCATAATAGCCAATACATAGAGTCAGCCTAGATGTCCATAGACAGATGAAGGGCTGGGCACACACACACACACACGCACACACGCACGCACGCACGCATGCACATACACCAGAGAATTGAGCACTATAAAGAAGAAAGAAATTATGTCATCTGCAGGGAAATAGATGGAAATGGAGGTGATCATGATAAGAAATAAGGCAGGCTCAGAATAACAAATATTACACATTTTCTCTTATGCATTCCATGTTTTTTTTCTCATGCAGAATCGGGTGTTTTTAAAAATGTAAATAGAGAAGCTACTAGTTGGGTGAAGGTGGCCAGCAGAAGAGAAATGGAATAGGAGAGTATAGTGGAGAGGTGAACACGACTGGGGTTCATTATAGGAAAATAGTATACTGAACCTCATTTCCTTAGAGAGTTAACAAAACAAGGAAGAAACCAAACTGATTTAAAAGGTAATAGCCAGGGGCTGGAGAGATAGTTCAGAGATGAAAAGTTCCAAGTACTCTTCCATAGAACCTGGATTTGGGTTCCAACACACACATGGTGGCTCACAACCATCTGTAACTCCAGTTCCCAGGGACCTGACACCCCTTCTGTGCTCCAGAGGTGCCAGGCATGTGAGTGATACACAGACATATACACACACAAAACACCCTACACATAAAACAAAATAAGTGTTTAAAGTAACACCGAAACCTTTAGCTCCTATCTCTAGACTTAGGACTTCCTGCTGTCCCAACGCCCCTGAGGCCTTGCTACAACCACCTAGCCCAGGTTGGGCCTCCCTCTCCCATCCCTGCACTGTAGAAAACAGGTGTTCACACAGACATAAAAAGGCAACAGAGGAAGGAGAGACAGCAGGCCAGTATAATCAGTATGCTAGATGTAGAGGGGTATTTCAAAGTGTCACTTAGAAACCAGCATCCAAGACAAGATACTAAAGGAAAAGTCAAAAGTGGTCTGTCTGGCTGATGGAGGGCTTACCTTTGAAGAATCAACTCTGCTTGTTTTTCAGAAATGTATAGGCCCAGCATCTGGAGAGACTGGACAATTTCGGAAGGCTCAATTTTCCCTTCAAGCAATGAAAACAGAGTAAGGTCAGACCCAGAATCTGAGAACATTTCTGAATTTAAGGTGAAACTAAGTATTCACGTAAGCCAGCGATTTGCTTAAATACATGTTGTGGCATCAGTACTTAAATTGTTCACAGACACTTTACACAAATATTCACATATCATTTCATTCAGTAATCATAAAGCCTAGCAGATAAACAGTGATATTCCCAACAGGAGGCCAAACGCTCCCATGGCCTTGCTAAGCGATAAGAATGACAAGCACCAGGAGAACTGCTCATTTAAAAGTGATCATATCCACATTTAATAAAGGGGCATTTGACTACGCATGGAGTCACATCTGACCAAGTGAACAAGAGCAAGAAACCAAGAAACTGACCCAAAGAGAATAGAATCCTCTGAGAAACCTGAAAGTGAAAAATAGACAATAAGGATGGAAACACAATGGAAGAGAGAGAAAAAATAATACAAGGAAAATCTGAACATTGTGGATGGAACAAATCAGGACAAAGGGAAGGAGAGAAAACAGAACACACCCCACAAACACAAGCGCCCCTGCTCTGCCCTCAGGTGGCTCAGTACTCAGGAGGATCCTGACAGGCAAACAGGGCTGTGTTGCCACAGTGGTGTGGACAGCAAGCTTTCTGCTGTTGTTGTCTGAAGCGGGGAGGGGGACACCACACAAAGGACAGGGGGAAGGGAAGACATCCTCTGAAAGAGGAGCCTGAGTTGTGGACAGGCTGGTGTGAGGATCCACCCAGAGATAGAGGGATAGCAGGGAATGTGGGGATGGAGGGGTGACGCACTTGGATCCCTCCCAGCAGTCGCCTGCTCAGTACTTTTTTCTCTAAAGTTACTGCAGACTCTGAATTAGCAACTGTAAAGGCACTGGTCCTGCAGGGAATTCTGGTCCTGGCTCCTTCCAGCCTCTGCTGCATTTCCATCAGCTGACCTATCATCTTGTGTTTCTGCTCAGGCACCTCACAATTGTGCGTTGTTGATTCACTGACCTTGACCTCCTGACAAAAGTTTTCTAAGGAATCTACATTTCTGTGCAGCACACACTGAGGCTTTCTCCGACTTGCCAATACCAGAACTATGTGTGGGAAATGGCCAATAAGGTAAAATTATCCACCAAAAGATGTACAAACACACGAGATGCACAAAACAAAATAGATCATGAAAAAGACAACTGCTTACAGTCTGAGAGCTAAAATAAAGCGGAATGCCACCTTATGTTTTAAGAATAAAGAACGCCACCTTATCCTTACTGTATCTTAACTAGGAATGTCTACATTCAGCGAGTCAAAATTTTTACTCTTCTGTGCATGGTCATGAGTAACTGAAATATGGGATTAGTTCTAAGGTTAAATTTTTAGCAAATTAGTAATATTCACCAGTGCATAGTCCACGAATGATGAGAAAATAAGCTATAAATGTTTCAGTTAAGGAACTCTGATGAAAATATGACCCAATAATGGTAAGTTGTTTCAAAATAATATATGAAGTTGAGAGATCAAAAGATTAAAAATCAGCAGTTATTATTCATATTTAAGGCCTGAACTAGCTGGGTGGAGAAGTCCAGGAATGCCCTGAGAACTGCCTTACTGCATTCTTTCCCCACCCACTAGAGATACAGTTGCTAGGAAACTGGCCCATCCCCCTAGTGAGGGACACCAGATCATTAATGGTCTGGGGACCTTCCTATAGCCAGTCAATTCAAAATGTAGCATTTTGACCAATAAATGCTTCCCAGGCAGGAATCGCCCCTGCCTTGGGCATGTTGGGAGGGACCAGAATCTTTAAATCACCCAACTAACCTGAGCTTGGGGCTCTCAGCTCTCACCACTTCGGTGGGGGGGGCGGGGGGGGCGGTGTGAGCCCAAGCTGCAGCTTGTAATTTATAATAAAAAGAACCTCATGTATTTACAGCAGAGTCTGTTTATTCCTGGTCTTTGGGGGTTCATGAACTGGGCAGAACACAGTAATAAGTGAAGGGGAACCTGTCTACAGTTACTAGAAATGGACTGTTAACACTTCCTGTGGTTTGCTTACAGTTTCCTGGAGTTTCCTTACAGTTTCCTACAACGTGCACAGCGTCTATTGGATGGCTGAGCACCTGTCACGCAACAGGTGGTCTTGAGATTGCCTCAGCTCCCAGCTATTAACTGGACACAGACAACATTGTCTCTGCAGCTGAACTGTAGAGGGTCCAGGCTGGGCTGAAGGTTTGCATGGAGGAAGGAAAGTTAACTTTAAAACCTGGATCTGGCCTGAGACTTGGATTTAGGCTAGACTTGAGGGCACATAACATGAGGCTTATTGGAGTTATTTTGCAACTCCACCTCACCACACACTCAGCAGTTTGCTGTCATGAATCATCAACAAAACCATCCCAAAGGTTGAAGGAATTTGATTTTAAGTTAGTGTTCAGTCTAAATCGGTAGCCAGTACACTGTAACTTTCAACTCAAATAAGGCCTGTTGACTTCCTTTCTAAATAAAGTTTTATTCACACAGGGCCATACAATTTGCCTGCATACCGTCTTTGGCTGAAATACAGCCACAACTCAGGCTACAGAGCCCACATACCAATATTTCTATCTGGATTTTTACAGATAGAAAAAGTTTGCAAACCAACCTTTGAAAAGGACGATATATATATTTTTTTAATCCATTGATCCACTTCTTTCTTGAATAACAAGTCTGTGAATGAGTGACCCTGACCACGCATTAAGTCAGGAAACATTTAGAGCTGCATTATAATCTTTATCAATTCATTCTCCCTCTCTGTGGCTGCCTCTGGGCATGGGATCCAGTGCTTTTTCCTACACGGCTACTGCTGGTTTTCTACATATTTAACTGGAATTCTATTCCCAAGCTACTTCTTTAAACAGAGAAAAATGCCATTCCAGCCAAAATGGACACTCGTGTTGCACTGTTCTCATTTTAAGGATCAGAGACTACCTTTTCTATTCAAAAAGGTTATCAGTGTAAGATATGAATATTTTTGATTTTTAAAATATATAATAATCATTCCCATACATAAAAAATAACCTCTTACTGGAAGGTAATTAAACAAAGGTAAAATAATAATTTTTTTAAACTGCAACTGTAAATGTGATCAGCATAATCTCAATAGTTAACACTTTATGACAATTTTTAATTCAGTAAACAAAGCTATCTATAGTTTCTTCACTAAAACTACAGACTCTTAAGGTTCCATGCCTCAGTGGTTAAGAGCATTTAGTGCTTTCACAGAGGGCCCAAGTTTGTTTCCCAGGATTAATGTTGGGCAGCTCAGACCCACCTCTAATCCCCGCTCCACGGGGTCTTATGCCCTTTCACAGTCTCTGTAGACACTTGTTCTCATGTGCACTTAACCCTACACACACACACATACACACACACACTCTCACACACACATACACACACACTCTCACACACACATACACACACACACATACACACACACTCTCACACACACATACACACACTCTCACATGCACACATACACACACATGCACATACACACAAAAAAAAACCTAAAAGACGATAAAATCTTAAAAAAATAAATGAAAATGGGGCTGGAGCGATGGCTCTGTGGTTAAGAGCACCGGCTGCTCTTCTAGAGGACCTGGGTTCAACTCCCAGCACCCACATGGCGGCTCACACCTGTCTGTAACTATGGTTCCAGGGGATCTGACACCTTCACAGACATATATGCAGGCAAACACAGGTGCACCAATGCACAAGAAGAAAAAAAAAAAAAAAAAAAGAGGGTTTGCTGGCCCATGTCTGTAATCCCAGCACTGAGGAGCTAGAAAGAGGGCGATCAGAAGATCTTCTTCAGCAATGCACCAAGTAAGAGCCATCCTGGGCAAAAAGAGACCCTCTGAAACAATAAAATAAAATTATAATTCCAAAAAAAGGATAAGTGAATAGAACTATGAACTCACAATCACACTGATAAAATACGCAGTAAATACAAACAGCAATCATGTGGAAGGTTAACTGTATCATCTTAGACTTTTCCTAAGAACTGGTAAGAGGACACACCGTCATTATTCTTGTCCAAACTTGTAAATGCTAACTTCATTTTCTTCTCATGGTCTTTCAGGTATTTCATAAATTCTTCAAAATCCAGCTTCCCGTCTTTGTTGATATCACCAGTAGTGAAAATTTTCTACAGGAAAAAAAAAGAAGAAGAATTAGAAATACTTATTGTTAGCACGGGCTCAAGTACTGCACTACTTGTGTGTAGACTTGAAGCAGACTGGCTGCTTTTTTTTTCAGACTAAAATACTAGTTTGGGCCAGGTGTGTCACTAGCCATTCTGGCATAGTTCTGCAACCTTTCTTGTGGTTAAGTAAAGATTCGCAGTTCCACAAGCAGTAGATGGCGCCAATTTAACTCTTACACAGAGGCTAAGGTTTCTCCTTTTGGTTGTTTTATAATTCGCTTTATGGAAATAAAAACCAAAAACACGGGTCATGTCTTGTAAGCTTGCTGTCACCTTCATCTGTGTTATGATACAGACCCAAAGATGGGCAGAGTTCAGGAAGCTTTGTGGTGGAAAAGGGGGAGGTTTGGCATGTGAAGGGGTGGGCACAGGCTGGCTGGCCAGGAACAGAGAATTTAATATGATTGTACGGGGAGGCATAGCTGCCTTCAGTTAATCCAAGATTGAAAATGGAAGCAAAAACTAGCAGTGCCAGTGTGAACATAAGGAGTCTTAACTAATCAAGTCCCAGCCATTCGAGGAGGGGATTTTTACAGAAGCTAGCGTTTAACTTCCTAGATTGTCACTAGAGGCATCAACTGTCCTCCTCCAAGCCTGTAACTTTTAAGGACCAGGTTTCCTGGCTGTAGGTGCTGAGTCAATGTCTATTTTTATTGATGGTCTGGCCATTATCTGTTTATATATTCAGTCCCTCCTACTTACAGCAGAATAATCACTTAAAACTTATCATTTTTACAATAAAAAGGTACCTTTTGTACTTCACACTATAAATTTCTATTTAAAAAAATTCATTAAATTCTTAGTCCATATGAATGAAATTTATGCTACAGACATGAGAACTCACACACGTAAACTGCTTAGGAGATGTAACCTTTACAAGAGAAAAAGCCCAAGGGTTCTTTTAAAATAGAATTCTCCATGTGGCTGGTGCAGAGCCCTGGTGAATGGTTCCCCTTTCATTTTGATAATTAGGCCCTCATCCATAATGACTGGATGTGCAAAGCCTCATACCTTTTGCCAAAAAGATTTGCAAGAAAATAGAAATGTTGAATAAGAGTAAGTGGTTTTCAAAGGACTTAAACTGTTACGGCAAAATCCAGGATTCCTTCTGCAAGGCTAACTGGCATCAAATAAAAAAATACGCATCATAATTTGAAAGAAAAGGGACCAGGGCCCCCTGCTCCATGTGGAAGATTTCCAGCTCTTGAAGTTGCCACCTTTAAGACGCACCTCTAAGGCGTGCCACCCACACTTCGAAGCAGACCGCTGGCTGAGTACCCAGTCATTAGAAGGAACACTCTTGGGAAACACTTCTCCCAACCATAGCTTAGACAAAGAAACCACAATGCATTGCTTGGCTTATGGAATGGCTTTAAAGACATCTGGTCAACAAACAAATGGAAGCTTAAAATAAAGACTCCAAAAATTTACACAGCTAAGAGGATGAGGGTGACTCTTAACTAACGGTAGCCTCTTAGAGGCAGAAACAATCATTCCCAACTACGTCTGAGCCCCCAAACATGTGTGAGGTAAATATTCCGGCTCTCTAAACCCCAGGCATATCTTGGGCTCAGAGGCTGTGGCGGTTTGAAGAAGAATGACCCCATAGGCTCATACCTTTGAATGCTTGCTCCATACTGTTTGAGAAGGATTAGGAGATGAACTCTCTTGGAGGTGTGTCACTGATGGTGGGCTTTGAGGTTTCAAAAGCTCATGCAACTTCCAAGACACAAAACTGTAGCCAACGGCAATGTTGGCTACAACACTGGAAGTCGGAAATTTTATTACAGCCAGAAAGAAAACTGAGAAATAGTCTCGAGGATATTAGCTGTGAGGATGACCTTGAACTTTGATAATCCTCCTGCCTTCTAATCCTCCTGCACCACCACAAAGGCTTATGTGGTTTTGGTGATTGAATCAAGAACTCTACTGATGAGCTACATCCCGAACCCCTGGATTATTCCCAAAAAAACAAAAGCGATACTAAACCAGCAGCAACTGAAAGTGCCCAGGTCAAGTTTGGGAGCATGCAAAATTGGCTTCATTGTGCTTCCGGGGACCTCTCTAGGGGTCATAGCTCTGACATCAACCTGAGCTTCATGAAGCCCACCTACTTATCCTCCAGAGAGTGAGTGACCCCTAAATTCTCCAGGCCTTCCATATATTTAAAGTCCACAGTTGCATCTTCATTGTAGTACAGATAAGAAAGAAGGTCTTCATGGAGGGAATCCATCTGCAGTATCTCCTGTGGCCAGGTAACCCACCCTGTGGCCCTCTGAGTCCCCCAGGGGCAGAAGTCTCTGGGAGGACACAAAGATGCCTGCCTGCAGTGAGGGAGAGGGGCCAAAGGCAAAGCACCTCCAGGGGATACCACACCCAAAGGAGAGCACGCTCATCTACCCGTTTTGGGAATGCAGGGGACACGTGCAGAGCCATAAGAACCAGCGGCTACTCAGGCATAAGGGTTCTGTCCTCAAGTCATCAGGCAGGAGGTCCTGCTTCCACACAGGCTCAACAGGCCCCAAGACAGAGCCAGCCACACCCCACTCTCCGGCCCTCCCGCCAGAAACTTCCAGACACCAATTGTCTAAAAAGGAGTTTTGGGTTTTGTCTTCGTTTGTTTTGTCTTTGTATCTGTGGGTTTTTTTTTTTAATCCTCACCCTCCAGAGCTACTAGGCGCCCTGAACCCCTTTATTCGTATATCTGTGGCCCCTCATCCTGCTCCAGCAAAATATAGAAGTGCAGTTTCACAGCAAAACTCCCCGCTTTTTCATAACTTATTTTTCAAACTGGACACTTTTAAAAGTGAAAAGAGCAAAGTTGAATATCGTTCAGTGAGATGGCACACACCTAACACTTGAGGGTCAGGTAGAAGGATCCTGAGTGATAGCCCGACCTGAGCTAAAGCAGAATAAGACCTTCGCTCAAAAATAAATGAATAAATACACATTTTGATTGGATACTAAAATTCAAAATAAATTTTAATTCTGCCATTCCCTCTTAGTTCTGGCTCTACCCCTGTCATCACACTGAGTGCTAAGGGCAGGACAAAAGCCATCACCTATCCTAGGCAGTCTCCATCAGCCATAGGTACTGCTGCACCCCGTGAACAGACACTTTTCCCCAGAGCTGTTGAGAGGGGGAGGCCATGTAAGGCTGAATCTCAAAACACTCGGTGGCCCGATGGTGAGTATCCCACAGGAGAGGACTTTATTTTGATTTAGATGTTCTTATTTTGTGTGTACGAGTGCTTTGCCTGCACATGTGTGTGTATTTCATCCGTGCTGGTGATGGAGGAGACCAGGAAAAGGCATCAGCTCCCCTGGAACTGGTGTTACACATGGTTGTGGTCCATGGTGGTCTGAGGAACAGGGGCCAGCGCTTTGTCATTATTCTTTTTCCATAAATTTTCTAATCTTTTCCACATTTCATTGTATTCTGCTCTGCCCTCACCTATTTCTCCTTTGGCACCTTCTTTCTGGCTTTTTGTTTTGTTTTTAGATCAAAGGTTATACTATTGATTTTTAAAAGATAGTCCCCATATGTGGGTGTTATCTGAAATACTCTGAGGAAAATAATAGTCACAGGACACTGGAGATGGAGGACAGGATCTGAAATTTGATGTTTTGACATGGGGGTCATGAGGGACATAACACAGTGCTGACAAAGGGAGAGTCAAGGGATTTAGAAGCAAGCTGTCTGCTGGTGTTTAGGGTTAGAAGAACGAAACAGCACCACATCCTCTATTTCCAGAATCTGGACTTACAAATAAAGCAATGAAAAACCAGGTAAAAAGCTGAGCATGGTGTCTCACTTCTGTAATCCCAGCCCCGGAACAACAGAAACGGGAGGATCCTGGGGTCTCGCTGCCTGGCCAGTCTAGCTTGCTGATGAGCTCCAGGTTCAGTGAGAGCCCTGTCTCAAGAGATAAAATGATGGGCAACAGAGGAGGCTAGCTGTGGCCTCCACATACATGCGCAGAAGTGTGCACACATGCACACACACTAAAATGGTGATGTAATATGTACTAAATGGCAACTCTCGTGGGGACTCAATATCAGGAAGAGTTCAATGGGGTAAACTGATCTCAGAGATCATCTAGATCTTGTATTCTACAATTTTTCATTTTTTTCTATAAAAAGTAACATTATATATTTTCATAATCACAGATGGAATAGAATCAAGTGTAAAAGCAGCAGTTTAGTAATGTTTGTTGCTTTGCTTTGACTTTTTCAGGGTTTTGCTCTATTGAGATAATTATAATTTCTCTTTAAACTATGGAGATGTTGAATTAATATTTCCCCCTTTTGTTGTGGTGAGGATCTAGCCCAAGCCTTCATGCACACACACACACAGACGCACACACACAGTGCAAATGTTGGCCTATTGAGCTTCACCTCTAGGCTCCATTAATATTGAAACTGTCTGAAACTTTATAATAGAAATACATTTTCAGACATCACGGCTGGGAGATTGGGGTGTAAGAAAAACAACCGACATCAAATATTCTAAAATATACAAAATCAGTATCTTTTGTGTTTCCTTCCAGGTTATATCTTCTAGAGTCTAATGTAACCTTTTCTTCGTGGAATTAAAATTCCTGAAAGAGGAAAGCAAACAAAAAGGGAGAGTCCTATATAAGTCTAATATGGCCTTCTCATGGGAGAGCATCCTGAGCCTGTCAGTTCCTTTCCCAAATTCCCAGCAGCCCGTGTCCCCCGACTCCACCACAGTAAGGATGTTTACCTCTTTTTTTATTTTTCTGCCTCAGATTCCTCACATTTCCTGGTAAATTACTATGATCATTTTATGAAGCATCCCCTCTCTTGTACCCTCACCAACTCATAGTTATTTATTTATAATCATTTTTTTAGTTATTACACGTAGAGATAGTAAGTGTCCATAAAGCAATGTTCCGTAAGATGCTACTTAAGCTCTCTTGTCCACTCAAGAGTCCAAAAATCTTACCTTGTAAATAGTAAAGTAGAACTGACTGGTTGGATTATGAAAATAGCAAAAGGATTTGCTGGCAGAAGTTGAATGAAGTTCACTGTGAAATATGGATTATTGTCTATCATACATTAGCTAGTTATGGTATATTTTGGACTATGGAGTCAGTTAGACCAGGGTTTAAGTGTTTTTACCAGTTACTACGTTCAGAGTCTTAGTCAAGTTATTTAATTCCTAGAAGCTTCAAATCCAAAGTGAAAATGATTAGAAAAATCTCTCAAAATCATGCAAAGATTTCTATTTAGCTGATGTTCTTGAATGGTGTAAGACAATGTTTATTAAGCTGGAGATGCAGCAGTAAACAAGGCCAAGAAAGCCAACCACTGTGTCCCTGAAACTACTCCTGTATATCAGTTGGTGAAAACATAAAAATCAACAAGCAAACAATGAACGGGGCAATTTCAGGGCAAAAATGAAAAGTGACATCTGACAAAATGCTTGTATGTTATAACATGACACTATCAACCTTGCAGCCTAGTCTTCCCTATCAATCCTGAAAAACACTCTCGGTTGCCTTTGCTCATTATCTTCGTCATGACTCTGGCCTTTTCTGTGTGGTCACATGGGCACCTCCTCTAGAGGTGGTGCTCCTCCCAACTGTGTCAGGTGTGGCTGCATTCTCTCAGTACACAAAGGAGGCCTGTTCCCATCCCTCTTCTGTGGGGCTGCGGAGATAGCTTAGCAGTTAAGAGCTCTTGTTGCTTTTGTAGGAGCCCCGGGTCCACACTCTAATAGCCCTGAGTCCTAGGAGAACTTACATGCATTTTCTCTCTTAACTTTGTAGTAAAGGGCTCAAGAAACATCGTGGAAGCAGAGGCGCAAAGAACATAAGTGCTGGAGGTGGCACGAACGCCGAGAAATGCCATCCTCCAGACATGGCATGAACTCATAGCAGCTGTGGTCACCTACATAAGGCCTGTGTACTATCAAGCCAGTTAAACGTGCGTGCATCGAGTGGGAAGTGTTTCTGACACTTCAGCCCTAGCTGAGGAGCTTTTGACAGCTGCTGAGGGAGGCAAGAGTCACTTTTCTTTAGGGGGTGACCACTGGAAGGTTGCCAATGCCAGTGAATGACCCCACAACCATTCACACATGGGCTGCATTTGTTAATTAATTAAACAAGAAGGACTGGAAGCTGTGAGGGAAATATCTTGGGGAGGAGACTAAGGCTCGTTCAAGAGAGGGAGTAGAGGCGGTTATGATTGAAATGTACTGTCATGATGCATGAAATTTTCAAAGAACAAATTTTAAAAAGAGCAAACAGAAGTCACAGTATCAAAAAAAAAATGTAGGATGGCAATTTTGTATCTGGCTGGCTCTTAATTTTTGTCTCAGGATTGCCTGCCATAAAGTTTTTTCTCTTCCCCCCAGTAATTTGATCAGCTACAGGCCCTCTGCGCCTGTTTTCAACACTCTACTTGGATGTTTGTTGTATCCAAAATGTTAAGACACTGGAGGCTGAAGCATGGGACAGCACATGAAGGTGCTTGCCACCAATCTTAACTACCTGAGCTCAGTCCGCAGACAGAGAACGGACTCCTACACTGTCCTGTCCTGCACTCCCCACGTGTGCACCACGATACACAGAAATGTGCACATATAATAACTACATTAAGAAATAGCTTAAAATCTAAAAAAAAAAAAAAAAATTAAATAGACATTTCCTCTCTTCCGTGTGCCAAATATATTCTAAAAAGTTTGGAAATACGAGGAAGAGGTAAAATTAGGTGAAAATCTAGAGAGATTTCCCCTCAAGGTAAATATCTGTCTTAGGGGCAAACCATTAGCTTGGAACTTGGAGTCATCCATAGTTCTTACCTATGTACGCTCAAACAGAGCATCTCCTCGGTCCTTGGCAATATACCAATGCTTGATCGTGCCTTGGTCAATATCTCTTGTCTGAGTCATCAAACTGAAGAATTTTATTGGCTCCAGTTTTCCAGATACAATGATGGACTTTGTGTGCCAATTTGATTAGTATAAAAAGGATGCCCGGGTAACCAATACAAACATTTCTGGGTGTAACTCTGGAAGAGATTAGCAATCGTATGTGTGGAGATATATGCCGGTCCACTGAACAGAAAAAAGTAAAAATGTAAAGAAGGCAAGGCGGGACAGAGGAATTTATCTTTCAGGATGGGAACATTTATCAAAACTGGTATCCCCTAAATGGATAGAATTGGAAATGCACAGACTGTCTGTCACTCAGCAGAGAATGCAATGAAAACCAAGTTTGTTCAAAGAAACATACAACTCAACTGATAACATGCAATCCTCAGACTTCATAATGTTCATTTCTCAAAATGTATTCTATGATAATGAAAACGTTATACATACACACAATGGAATACTGTAAGGGGAAATGAGGTCATGGAGTTTGCAAGTACCCAGATGGAAGTAGAAACAATCATACTGGATGAGGCAACACAGACCCAGAGAGACAAGCATCCATGTTTTCTCTCATTGGGGGCTCCTACTTCCAGACCTTCAGATGTGAGTATACAACCTGGAGTGGCGACAGAAGCTAGGAGAGTAAACAGGATCACTGCCAGGATAGGGGTATTGGGGAGTGATAGAGAGAGGATTATCAGGGCACTAGTGATCTGGTGGAGGAAGTGAAAGGGAGCTCTTTAGGGAGCGGGAGGGAGGCTAATACAGAAGGAAGAGGGAAGAGGGTAAAGTAACAGTAAAGGTCTGAAAAAGCCATAAGGAATCATACCATTAACTTTTTACCTAAAAAATAACTTTAATGCATGTAATTCTATATTGAAATATGCACTTATAGTTTTAGTGAACTTTTCTCACCTGGAATGAAAAGTCTCCCTCCAAGAACCAAAGACCACCTAAGCAGACATGAGAGGACTCTTTTGAGTTTTTGGCCAATGCTGTCCAAAGACTCCTAAAATATACAGCCTATTGCTACGGCCCTTGGTTACCTCCAGGGGGTGGAAGGTAAGTCCCTATTGTTGACGATGCCATTTGCTCCAGAAACAGAGCCCAGAGGCCCCTGAGCTGGAACTGACCTGAAAACCTACTCTCTGAGGACATTTCGTTGTACCAGAAGATTCACACAGCCTGCAAAAGATGGAAGAACCCAATCTAGCTGTACCACCTATGACACAGTAATAATCAGCATGGCACAATAACCCTAAGGGTGCGGTAGTGGCACACTTTGGTGGTAACCAACAACTCCCTAATTGAATTTAAAGCCTGGGACAGGAAACCTGGCTAACTACCCAGTATGGTGAAGTCACGGATACTGGAGGAGAATCCACAACCACTAATTTACTAAACCAGCATACTCCCTAGCAACAATCTAAACATCCACCCTTACACCTACATAGGTACAGGATTCACTCCTCACCAAGGAAACTTCTCTTTGCAAGGCAAAGGCTATTAGAGAAGGCCACAAACAACCAAAATTCAGAGTTGTGGAGCCCAGTCCCAATGGATACATTTACGACACACTCCCACACCTAAGGTTCAGGGAATCTTGAAGAAGAGGGGGGGAAAAAGAGTCTATGAGCCAGAGGATCGAGGAGTTTGCTGTGAGACTGTGTCTCTTAGCAATGTCAGAGACAATATCCATAAAGTCTCACCATCTCATCCATAAGGTCAAAATGGCTGTCCAGATCTGAGCTGAACAAGGATAACACCAACAGTCATGCCAGACTGGATGCGGGAAAGCCCATGAGGCCTCAGCACTGCACAGGGAACTACAAGCAAGTAAAGAATGTTGAATGTGGGAAAGACTGTCTTCCCCAGGGAAGAGCACACAATTAGCTGTCCAATACCAAATGGTCAGTCCTAGAAACATACAAGTAGCATACAGACTGAGCAGGTTATATTTCAGCATGCATACATATGTGTGTGTGTTTGTGTGTGTGTGTGTGTGTGTGTGCAATAACAATGAAGAAAGTGGCCTTGAATTTGGAGGAGTGTATATGAGGGAGAAAAGGGAAGGGAAAAATATTGTAATTACATTAGTAGCTCAGGAAGTTTTTTAAAATGTACCTTATGAAGATAACTGGAACAAAATGAAACAATAAAAATAAAAGCAAAGGGATTCTAAAGTAATTTTATTTGACACAATCAATAAGCTAAGTGGCAATCAGGATACTGACAATAATATACCGTTATAAACATGAAGTGGTTTGTATCACACAATCATTAAAGATGCTGCAGAGCAGTAATTAACAACCACTTTGATCTCAAGATCCTTTTAGAATCTTGAAAATTACTGAGAACTCCATAAAGTTTTTTTTTTTTTTTCAAAGGTTCTACATTTTATTACTGGACAAACTCCACCCCCAATTTAGACAAGACCAAGTGTCCAGGTTAAAAATGTAAAACTCCATCTGGTAGGATTGACCGATAGTCACGGGACCCAGATGATGTCATAGGACCCGGTTGATAAGGACCATGGCTCAGTGTAAACCTTCAGTCTTGCCACTGTGTGAATTCTTGCAAATTCACACAGTGATCCAGCTTGGTTCTCCTCCGGTGTCTTCTCTTGGAGTTGTACATCAAAGCAGGAGAAAGCACCTCCAAAACTGCACATAATAAAGTAGCTTGCAAGCGGGCGCAGTGGGGCACGCCTATAATCCCAACACTCAGGCAGGCAGATCTCTGTGAGTTCGAGGCTAGCCTGGTCTACAAGAGCAAGTCCAGGACAGCCAGGACTACACAGAGTAACCATGTCTCAAAAAACCAACAAAGCTTGCCAACCAGTCTCTGAACTGTCCATGTCAAGGTGTCATGATTTTACCACAGAAAGGCAAAATCAGAAACAGTCAGCATGGCTTTTCTCTCAGCAGGATAATGGCAGTACTCCCACAGAGAGGAAGCACTGTAATTGCAACCTGCTTTTCCATAAAGTTTTCGTGTGGTGTGGGAAGAGTGGGATTATTTCCCTTCACAGCTGACTGATATCCTCCGGCCTCCAGCCACGGTACCTTTGATACACTGCAAAGCCATCCTTTCCCAGCGCTGCTCCGAGCAGTGCCTGGAGTTTGTGGGGCGCTCAAGCTGGGCCACTTCTCCCCACCACAAGCGCCTCCTTGTCAATACCATTTGGCTAATTCCCTAGACTTTCTAGGAAGTGCTCTCTTGTATGAAGCTCTTCCTTTTCAAACCGCACTCCTCCATGAATCATGAATGAGGTTGAAAAGCTGGGGCCTGGTTGCTAAGGATCTCTGAGTGTTTGAGCACAAAACAACCAGAGCAGCCATGTTCCAGGCACAGCTGGAAGGAGCCTTGGGAAGTGATGGGAAGGAAAGTCTTTCTAGTATGTGTCCGGGGATGGTGGAACTCACTGCAGATGTGAGGAGAAATGGCCTTCAGTGGAAACATAGTCAGGTGACATATGTCCAGAGCACAGGTAATCTGGTGTAAAGTTGGCCCATGGCCAAGGCATTCCTCTGCCATATCACATACCACATGTTTATCCCAGCCTGTTTTTGGCTAAGTTGTCCTACTTATGATGGAAACAGAAACACTAAGACTCAGGCCTACAGGTCAACTCAGAGGGTAAAGACACTTGCCACCTAGGCCCGAGCTCCATCTTGGAGTTCAGATGGTAAAAGGAGAGAAGTGACTCTGTGAGCTGTCCTCTGACTGTCACACAGGTGATTAAATAAGTAATACGACTCGTAAACTCTAACAATAGTGACAGGTGAGGTAAGAGAGTCACCCACAACAGTACTCGGTCAGCTCACCTCTGGAAGGTGGTCTCAAATGACATACCACAGAGGAGGTGACAATTAGCTAAAAAATAGTAATTTCCCTTGGCTACAAAAACAGTGTACATTCATTCACTTTCCTAAACTGAAATACTACAAAGGTTGTGAAGAAAAATATAGAAAATCTCTTATCACTGAGGAATAAACATTGGTAACCTTCTAAGAAAGAATGTGTTAATGCTGGAAATAGTTGACCATGCCAGGCACAAACACCAGTAGTGACAATACACATTCAAACAGAATATAACTTATGTATGTGCAAAATATGCAATTTATTAGCGATAATCATGAGCTGCCGTGTTCTCTGATGTTTATATACATATAGTTTTTACATAATTTATATGTAACATTTTTTTTTAATTAAAGACTTTTCCCCCTGAACCTGAGTTGCTTAGGGGGCTGTTGTTATTGTGGGGTTGGGGGGGGGGGGGTCTTGAGGTTTTGTTTCTTCTGTTTGTTTCAGTTCACTCCAATCTGACTTAGATGAGGGGAGGACAGAGCCCAAGCTGACCTGTAACTTGTGGCAATCCTCCTGCCTCAGCTTCCAGAGTTCTTGAACTATAGGCATGCACCAGACGTTGTGTCTACTTTATTCATATTTTCAAAGAACTAAAATGTATTGGGAATTTTAAAGCATGCTTAAGATGAGACAAGAGTCAAAGAAATCAAGTCAGTGATTAGAAACACCTGGAAGAGAACAATAAAAACAACCCCCAACATGCCTGTGAGATGCAACCACAGGGACGACCAAAGAGATGCTATCACTCAAAATTACCAAGACAGGCCTTTGATTCAAGAGACGGGAGGAAATGAGTCAACCCAGAGCAAGTACAACAGACACACTCAGCCAAAGATACCAAACTTGGTTCTTTCAGGAAGTGTATTAAATAGGCAAAGCTATGGCCAGAGTGAAGGCGAAAGAACAGGGAGCAGAAATGAAAAAAGGACTCTGCATGCAGACACAGAAGTTCTGTAAAGTTATATATAATAATGCCTTGGGCAAAATGGGTAGGTTACAAATAAATAAATAAATAGATAAAATTGTAACTTACTAAGGAGACACAGTAAAGTGAAACAGGCCTCTATTAATGACACCGAACGACTGAAAGAGGAGTTTTAAAAATAGGTACAGAGCAGTTGGTATCCCCCGCAGTAACTCAAGCATGTTCAAGCCTGTGTCATCTTGTACTGCAGCGGGCTGGACAAGTTCCAGATCCAGTGTCCCCACCCTGCCAAGGGGCCTGGATGTCGCTGGCACAATTTACATGACTCAGAGAAAGTACAATTGCTTTGCAACAGGTCAACAATTCAAATCAATGTGTGTACTCAGGGCACTAACTTAGAATGTCATAAAAACGGAATGTGGCCTTTCTACCTCAACCAGGAGCTGGGAGCGGCGGGTTTTACCCCGTTTTGAAATAATAAACTCTAGTTGTTGTTAACAACGCTGCTTCAAGGAGACACAAAGTGTCTCTTTCACTCAACCTGGGACTCACTGAACTCTGACAACAGGACAACCAGGCGAAGTTTGCCAAGAACCAAGAACCAGAGATGCTCTCACAAAGAGCTGACAGTTTTGGAAAAATACCCGCCGCCTTCCAGCTCCAACTCTCTGGAGTAGTTCAGCGGGCTGGCAGGCATAGTTCCGCCTCCTTCTGGCCTGGCCTCAGGCCGCCCACTTCCCGGGACCTGGCTGTATCCTCAGGGTGCCTGCAGCCGCCCCAACACCCCGCAGCGACCCACCTCCTCGGCGTCCTGGCCCAGTGGGATGCCCAGGCTCCGCAGCCCCTCCTGCAGCTCTCTGATGTCCACCACGCCGTCCCCATTGCGGTCCAGCGCCCGGAAGAGCGTCTCGTAGCGTGTGGGCGGCTCCGCGTCGTGGCAGGCGGCCGTGGGCAGCGCGGAGGCCCGCAGCCAGCGCAGCATGGTCCCTGGGAAGTCACCGGGGGCTGCGGGCTGGCGGGGCGCGATCGCGGCGGCGAGGCCTGGCGGGGTGGGGCGGCGGCCGCGGAGCCTCGGGAGCGTCGTCGGGGGGCGAGGCTTCTCGCTCACAGGAACCCGGCTCGGCGCAGGGTGTGGCCGCCCAGTGGCTCTCTGGGCGGAGCTGGCCTGGGCTGGCGGCTGAGCCAGATTCCAGGACGTGCATGCAGGTAGGATGGGGTGCTAGGGACCCCGGAAACGTTTCTGCTCTGTCCGAACCCTCCCCCCCATCCCCCAAGCCACAAGCTCCGCCGCCGGCACAGTAAAGCTGGGGGGAGGGGCACTTTGACCTGCTGGTTGCTCAACCTCAACGCCCGTTGGGCTGGAAGACTTGGAGAACTGCGGTTTGTGTTCACCTGAACGACAGCAGGGGGTGGGGAAACTGCGGCTTTGCAAACGTGGAAAGGGCTGTCAGACCAAAGAGCGTGGAGAGGGACCTGATCGAGGCCTTTTTCCCGAAAGGAGCATCAGTCACGGAGGAGGCCATGGAGGAAAACGAGGAGATGGAGCACAGCGGACACCTTCCCACAGCACACAGAGAAACTTCAGCTCCTCCCCTCAAGGCAGGTATGGTCCTGAGGTTTGCCACTTAAGAGTTGAGGTGAGACACGGTTTCTGGGATCACAGGAGAAAGACAGGATCTACAAAGAGAAGATCCGAGGCCTGATCCTTCAGCTGGGTAGTTCCAAAGACGGGGCGTAATTTCTAGCTAGCCTCCCGTCAGTAAAATGAGACTGTTAACAGCTGCCTCGCCAGCAAGTGGAATGAATGCCCTTCTAGTTCAGTCGCTGCTGCTCAGTACAAGCTGTGATTAAATCCTGCCGTCTTCCAGTATTTAAAATGGAAACTAAAACCACTTGTTTCTTCAAAGCGGGGAGACTGAGGCCCCGAATTAAACCTCCTTCCCTGCTATTCTGTACGTCTTAAACATACTAATAAGAATACAGAATCCGTAGATAAGCACTGCCTGCAGTTAATAAAAACCGTCCCGAAACCAGTTTCTGCGCTTCTGTTGCTTCCGCATTGTAGTCTTGGGAATTAGCCCCTTCCTCAAAAAAAAGCTGTTTTCTCTCCTGGAAAAAATGGCTTCCTAGGCCCTCTCTGGAGATCCACTGATGTTGAGACAGGATGCTTGCCGACCCAGAAACAACCGAAAGGTTCCTCAGTAGACGAGCTCCTGAGCAACCTGCGCTGTGTTCCTGTAACACGATGCCTCTGGGCACCAAAAAGCAAGCACATGCTATTCCTATCATGTTCTGGAAAGAGCAAAGCTATGTAGAGGTAGAAGTGGGTTTTCTGGGGGAAGGGGTGCTGATAATAAAGGGGAAAGGGCAGCACAGGGTGGGGTGATGGGGCTGATCTAGATCCTGTCTGTGATGGTGGTTACACATGCAATGCTCGTCAGAAACTCTGTGAAGGATCGCAATACAGCAGACTTTAAAGCCATCTTCAACATGAACCAAGCGGAATACAGAATTCTTAAACAAGCACTGTGAAGCTCAAATATGTCTGTGAAGTGTTTAAACTGTAAACGTTGCTATCAACAATACTGGGAGCCATCGGTCTGCAGAGTCCATGCTCAGAACTTCTCAGAAACAACGCTCAGGTCTGCCCAGGCTTCCTGCATAGGAATCACACTGAAACAAGAGCCATCAATGATTTGGAAGTAGAAAATAGATGTGTGCCATGAGACCAGTGAAGCACCAGAATGATTTGTTTGTTTGTTTGTTTGTTGAATCTAATAAAAGAAAAGCTTTTTAAACTTTGATCCATCTTCCAATTATCTGGGAACCCAGTTTTACTGTTCGGTGGGTTGAGCATTACAGATTGTTGTAGTTTAGATCTGGATCTGGATGTCCCAGAAAGTCCCATGTGTTAGAGTACTGGCCCTCAGCTTAGCACTGTGGAACCGGCTAGAGACTTTTAGAGGTGAGGCATTCTGCAAGGCCTTCAGGCCACTGGGGGAGACCTGTCCAATGGAAGCTGTGGAACCCCGGTCTCTGCATCTGTTTCTGGCTTCCCTGGCACTGGTGAGAGGTTCATTCCACCCTGAGCGCCTACTGTTGCCATCCAGTACCCACAGCAGTGGCCTGCCAACAGTGAGGTCATGTAACCGTGGACTCAAACCTCTGAGACCTTAAGCCCAGGCGAACCTTTCCCTACTTATAAACTGATTCTCGCCAGTATTTGCGATAATGGTGAAGGAAGGCCAACGCACAGATAACAGTCACAGCAAAATTTCACATACAAGAAAATGTTCACGGACATCAGACATCTGCATAAGAGGGCTTCTCTTCTTGTGTCCATTGGTAAGGTCCACAGACCAAGGGCTCCCACAAAGGCCATGACCTGGGTTCATACTTAGTTTTACTTGATTCACTTCTCAAGTGATCAGAAAGAAAAAAGCACCGAGCCTTCTTCAGCACATCTGCTTTAAAGACTTCTGCATGCCCTTCATTTCCATGGAAACAACAGACTCTTGCTTTCATCAGTTCTGGTCCTTGAAGACTTCGGCACCTACTTTGGGTCCTGGGGAGTGGTAGAGGATCTGTTTGAATAGCCACTCCAGAGTCTCTCGGTCTGAGCAGGTAGACATGCTTACCCTTTTTATTAACAGCTGCTAACTGCCCTGTGCTACTTAAGATAAGTCATCAAGCTCTGCCCAAGGACCAGCCCTGTTCCGAAGTCCTCACCATTGATGCTCACTAAAATCCGATGATCACAACGTAGGCTGTGTACTGAACAGCTTCACTATACGATGATTATATCATGAAGTAGAAGATGAACCTAGATGTCCTGGCAGTGTAGTGAGGTAATCACTTTAACTTGAGGCTCATTCATATCACATTAAGATAACTGGAAATTCTATCATATTCTCTAAGTCATTTAGGAGTCAGAATTCCAGGTTAAAAGGGTAAACTGTCTCTTTCCCAACCCCTCCCATCCCCAAATAAATGCAAACAATTCTCAATTGTAAAAACATGGCACTGAATTACTGAAATCACCATCATTACTAAATCATGTGAATACTTCACATTTTAAAACAATTGTACTTGTTTTAAATAACAGAATTATAATTGGCTTTAAAATCATGCCTGGGCATTTTTCAAATTTAAAAGCTGTGTTAAGATTTCAGTGTTTCAAGGAGAGCAACAGAACAAGAATATTTGAACACAGGGAACTTCCCAGAGACTCATACTCCAACCAAGTACCAGGCATGGAGATAACCTAGAACCCCCGCACAGATGTAGCCCATGGCAGTTTAGTGTCCAAGTGGGTTACATAGTAATGGGAAGAGGGACTGCCTCTGACATAATCTGATTGGCCTGCTCTTTGATCACCTCCCCCTGAGGGGAGAGCAGCCTTACCAGGCCACAGAAGATGACAATGCAGCCACTCCTGATGTGATCTGATAGACTAGGATCAGAAGAAAGGAGAGGAAGACCTCCCCTATCAGTGGACTTGGGGAGGGGTATGTGTGAAGAAGGGGATGGGAGGGTGGGACCGGGAGGGGAAGAGGGAGGGGCTTCTGGGGGGATATAAGTGAATAAAGTGTAATTAATAAAATAAATAAAAAGAAATAATGCGGGGGAAAAGAAGAAGAAAATCTTGGAGTACTTAAATCAGAACATGCACATTGCAATCCTTGTTCTTGCTATTAATTGTTCAGGGCAGCAAATATTTGATGTGGTTGTGCTTGCCTTGAGATACACAGTAAATTTTTAAACAGATATATAATAAATATCCTATGTAATTACCATAAAAAAAAGATTTCAGTGTTCAATGTTTATTTGAATCATGCCCTGAAAACTATATATTTAATAGAAATAATTTCAATCTTCTTAATAACAATAGACAATTGATCAATATTTTATATTTCTATTTTATGCATAAAACACCGGTAGCCCCTCTTCTCTCTACTTTCTCTCTCCTTTCTTTCTCTCTTCCTCTCTCCATCTCTAAACCTTTATGCTTCCATCTTTATTTCCCTCTTTCCTTCTGCCTCCCTTCTTTTTCTTTCCTTTCTTCCTTAAAAGTTAAAAGCTACCTGGGAAGTTCAGCATGTGACCTGAAAGGATATCATCTGGAAAGTAGGTACAGCATGGCTGGAATTTGTGAGTGAGCATATATGAGCTTTCTTTTCTATGTTGCACAGGCTTGCATAGTTTGCAAATAGGCTTTTGAAGTCGACAAGGCCCCATATTCCTCTCCTTCATAGATGGGTTTACCTGTGATCCATTTTTCTTCACAGGAACAAACTAAGTAAAACCAGTTCCTTGTGACCAGAACAAAAACAACCCATAGTTGATATGATGTTCTCATGAGGTCAGCAGTATGGTAAAAGCCATCCAGATGACAGGAAGAAACAACACTAACTGGTGCTCAGATTGATGGCCAGGAATGAGGTCACAGCAGAGAACTCTCCTGCCTACACTCTCTCGCGGCCAGCTTGCCATGATGATGCTGGCATCAGAGACAGGAGGTTGGGATTTAGCTAGAAAGCTAGCATGAAGAGGTGAGTAAAGGCAGAGGTTTTCCACACCCAGATGTCTATTAGGGTAAAGGAAGTGACCTCAGGCTGGAGGAAAACAAAACTCTTACTTAGAGTTGTACTACTGTACAGGACATGGATAAATGTTAAGCTACTGAAAGGGAGCTCCTAGGGAGGTTCATTGCTTTAGAAGGTAACTTAGTAACACATTAAGTTACAATGCAATACAGAATTAGGGGTAAGAGAGCTGGGAAGATGTCTCAGTAAAATGTTTGCCCTGTAAGCATGAATTTGATCCCCACATCCTAAAACAAGGACATGGACATGGCAAGGCACACCTATAATCCCAATGCTGTAAAGACAAAGACCGGGGCTTGCTACCCAACCAATCTTGCCTAAATAGGCAAGCTCCAAGTTTATGCAAGACCCTGTCTCAAAATATAAGGTGGAGGGCTAAGGAGATGGCTCAGCAAGTACAGATACCTGTCATTTAACCTGTTGACCTAAGTTCAACCTTGGGGATGCAGAGTGAGAAAAAAGAACTGACCTCCAGCAAGTGACCTCTAATCTCCATATGCATGTCTTAGCGCGCGCGCACACACACACACACACATACAGGAATTTTAACTTAGAACGTGGCTGTTCTGGCATGAGATCACATCTAAAGACCTTCTAGGTCTATATGATCTGGCTGGAATACGAACATGACTCTAACACAGAAGACAGGCAAGCAGATCTGAGTTCATGGCCAATCTGGTATAGAGCAAGTTGCAGTAAAGAAAAGCTTAGGTACAGGCATGGTGGTACATACCTTTAATCCCAAACAATGAAGGTAAATTTAGTTTGTAGAAGGAAGATCCCATGTTTGAATGTGATGGCTAAATGAGTGGCAGAAAAGGTGATGAATCAGAGAAAGGTTTGAAAGAATAGGATATGCCTAACTCTCATGAGAAGAGGAATGGGAAGCTACTTAATGGGCAATGCAGAGTTAGAGGAAGCAGTTTTAGAAGGACAGTAATGGAGAGACAGGTTACAGAGAGAGAACTCAGGTGAAGACCAAATGAGCCGGAGATTAGAGCAGATTGCTAGTTAGTTTGAGGCTAAGCAGAGCAATTCAGGGGCTGAGAGAGAAGCCAGATTGAATAAGTCATCTGGGAGAGGAGTTTGAGCCAGAACAACTGAGTTGAACCAGCCAGCCCACAGCTCAGTAAGAACAAGAAAGGGTGAGCTTATTAAGTCTCAGAGGCTGAAAACATTCTAGGCCTAGGATAGATTGAACAGAAGCTAGAGGCTTCCAGGACTAGGCCTAGGTTAGCAAAAGGAGGCAGTAAGCCTCCCAGACAACAATTGAACCACGGGAATTTTTTTAAAGTTCACTGTACACACACACACACACACACACACACACACACACACACCCCAAAAATTTAATACAATTTAAACAAGGTAAGGAGCGATTGAAGAAAATAACTATTGTCAACCTCTGGCCTCCACATGTACTCTCATTCATATGAACACACACAAGCACACACAAAAGGTGGGAGGGAAACTACAGTAACATTAATTATTTTATATAAATTACTTCCCTGAATCATCTTAGAGTCAGGTACTATATTGTAATAATATTCAATGTTCTAGGAAAAGAGGGGCTTTAAGATTGCAAACAGACTGGTCACAAGAGATGGTATAATAAACCCTTGTCCTCTACTGAATATAAAGCAAGTGTAAGAAGATATTCCTTCCCATATATGCTGCTCATTCAACTATTAAACAGCCATTGAATGCCTGAGACTGCACCACCCAAACACCTCCAAATAGGAGAGAGCACAACAAAGAAAACCAGCTGAAGTGCCTATGTTCATGGAGTCTATCTTCACATCTAGGGAGACAGAAAACAACATAATCATTTCGAAAGGGTTCTAACATTATAAGAAATGTGGGATGGGGTCTGGAGAATGACTTAGCAGCTAAGAGCATGGGCTGCTCTTTCAGACGACCTGGGTTTGGTACCCAGCATCCACATGGTAGCTCACAACCATCTGTAACTCCAGTTGCCACCCTCCCTCCCAAGCCAGTTGGGCAACCACAGTTCCGCCTGCCTCCATACAAGTGAACATACAGTGTTTGTCCTTTGTAACTAGCTTATTTCGCTTAGTGTAATATCCTTCAGGCTCATCCAGATTGGAATACGTCTCAGGATTTTCTTCCAAAGGAGAAACAGCACTCCATCGTCTGCATACACCACAGCTGTAGATGGTTGCTTGCACATTTTGATTATTGCGAGCAAGGCTGATGATGAGCACAGATGAGCAGGTCGCTCACGGAGACCCTGCTTTGAATTGTTTCTGAAACAGTGTAAGTTGCTGGATCGTACAGCCACCCTCCTTTCTGTCATATGAGGTCTACTGAGGAGCTCTTCTCCATGAACAGTGCGCAGGGTTCCTGTTTCTCCATGTCCCCAGCAGCACCTGCTGTTCTCTGGGGGTTTTGTAATAATAGCCAGCATGCTGGCATAGGATGGGGTTTCATTCAGGTTTTCATTTGCTTTCCTGTGGTCAGGAATGTCAAGCAGCTTTGCTTAATTGTGTCACTTGGACACTCTCTTTGGGGAAGTGTCATTCCAAGTCCTTTACTCACTTTTAACCAGAGTTTACACAGTAAATGAAAATGACACAGTGCAACTGCTCATTGTGTACAATTGATACTTGCTAATGGAGTAAGAAATTAATACAGAACTATTAACAGAGTTCTGACAATAGTCATCTTATTGTAAAAGTGAAATATAAGGCCATATTAGCATTATTGCTCAGTCAATTTCATGACTCCTGAAGCTCCCATTCACACAGCAAATAAAAAGTAATGACTCAGAAGAGGAACTTCAGAGATACTCTGCTCTGAGTCACACATTTAGTCCCCCTCCCCCTCCCCCTCCAGGAGGAGATAGCTGCCCCACCTCCAGTTCCAGCAACCAGTCTCAATGAGATTGCTGCAAAAGAGCTGATGTAAATAGTGACTGTGGAGGACACAAACGGAAACAACTAAGAAATGTTAGCCCACCCTTCTCACAATGGGGGGGGGGAAGAAATGTTAGCCCACCCTTCTCACAATGGGAGGGGAAGAAATGTTAGCCCACCCTTCTCACAATGGGGGGGGGGAGAAATGTTAGCCAACCCTTCTCATAATGGGGGGGGGGGAAAAAGTTTGCCCAACCCTTTTTCAAAGTGGGGGGGGGAAGAAATGTTAGCCCATCCTTCTCACAATGGGGGGGAAGAAATGTTAGCCCACCCTTCGCACAATGGGGGGGAAGAAATGTTAGCCAACCCTTCGCACAATGGGGGGGGAGCTTCTGCCCTGAGCAAAACATTCCAGGCTTTGTGGAATTCCCTGAGGTGAGGCAAGGGAGGCAAATCCTGTCTACAAAGATGTCTAGAAAGAGAAAATCATCTTCATGGGGATGAGGGGGGGAGGGTCAGATGTGCAGAACTGAAGGGGACAGAGAACTAGCAAGGGAAATGACAAACCACATCACCCAATCCATAACACTCTAGATGGAACTGTGGATCGGACTGTCTATTTTACTGAAGAGATTAACTGTAACAGCAAATTGAAGTGCATTTTTGCTTTACTGTATAAAACATGTTCAAGCTTAACAATAGTTCTAAAAAAACAAAAAAAAAACCCAAAAAACTTGTGTACCTTACCAAATGTTTTCTAATGTAAATTGTATGATACATTAACATCCAGTCAAAACTTGATTTTAGAATTAAGAAGAAGGTAACAGGAAATGTAAAATAAGAATTCTAGGATAATAAATAGTTTTAAATTTTTAAATAACTTTATCAAAACTTTTGTTTAATTTGTATATTTTATAATAAAGACAAAGTGATTTTACAATTAATTGGTGTTTCCTTCTTTTTAGAAAAAAATATCATCTTATAACCCAGGTATCATCTCATAACTTAGTGATTAAAACAATGATGACAGTTTGATATTCCACTTCTAGATTAATCCAAAAAGCCATTTCACTTGTTCGTGAGTCACACAGCCAATGCCCACTGCAGGAAGCACTTTGATGATACTAGGGGTGAAGCCCCTGAAAAATCCCCTCTTTCCTTCTTTAGTGTATATTTGCTGAATGAGCTGCATCATACGTATTGTTTCCTTTTCCATCTTGGCTATAAATTTTAAAAAACAGTATAACTAAGTTGAATTAATTAATCAATAAACAGTATAACTCAGCATTTAATATTTACATATTAACGATTTATACAAAATATTAATATAAAATATTGATAATAATATTAAACATAAAATATTAATATTTACACAAAAGGAAACAGATGAGGATTTATAGAAACTGAATTCACTTTACAGGATACTCATATATAGAATGCTCTTACGATGCTCTGTAGGATAGTATCCACATTCTAGTCCCTGCCCCCCATAGGACTATAGCCATATCACAATGCAACATGCATTTAGTACAACTTCAAAAAGTCCCCAGCGTCTATAACAGTCTCAAATTTGTTTAAAAGTCCAAAGTTCAAAGTCTCTTCTGAGATTCATGCAATCTCTTTAACTGTAATCCCCTATAAAGTCAAAATCAAAAAGCATCATATACTTCCAACATATTATGACATGGGATCTACATTACAATTCCAAAAGGGAGCATAGTGAGGAAATACTGGACCAAAGTAAGGCTGAAAACCAGTTGAGCCAACTCCAAACACTGCATCTCCATATCTGATGTCAAAATGGTCTGCAGATCTCCAACTTCTTTCATCTTTGTTGACTACAACAATTCTTTCTCTTGGGCTGGTTCCACTCCCTGTGAGCAGCTCTCCCCAGCACATATCTCACAGCTCTGACATTTTCAACATTTTCCAGTCCCCAAGGTAATCCAGGCTTCACCTTCACAGCTTCACACAATGGCCTCTCTGGGCCTCCATCCAGGGGCATCCCCAACATACACCTGACCTCAGTGGCCTTCCTTAGTCGAGGAGGAAGATTCCATAGCCCTTTCTTCTATCCTTGACTCTACAGACAGAACCACGTGGCCAAAGCTGTCAAGTCCTGCTGCTTGCTGGCACATGGCCCCTGTCTTCAGTTCCATCCTCACCAGCTTTCTGGTTTTGATGGTTTCCTTTTTGACTAAGCTTAGCTGTCCTGAAACTCAATCTGTAAAGCAGGCTGGCCTCAAACTCAAGAGATCTGACTAAAAGCATACAATACCACATTTGGTTCTAAGCTTTTCTTTAATTTCTTTTCACAGTCGAAAGCTTATCTGGAATCTTGCTCTGAGGACACCACTCCCTTTATTCCATTAAATATCAGAATTTTCTTTAATCTCTTTATCTTCTTGAACACAGGATTTTGCTCCATTCCACTTCCTGGTGCCCCTTTTCTCCTCAAATTGTACATTTTTGCAACTTTCTTTGCTTCGCCTGCTCCTTTTGATCTGCATAAACATGGCTATTAGTGGCCACGCTCCACACTAAACTATTGTGAAATCTCCCTCTGCAAATGCAATTATCCAAAACTCCTCTTTTTTTTTTTTTTTTTTTGGACAAGGGCAGAAAGCAGCTACATTCAACACCAAAATATCACAATAGATTTTAGACCACATACTAACATTCTTCTCCTCTGAAACTTCTTGAGCCAGGCTCTCACAGTTCAAATCACCTCAGCACCACTGTCTGGATGAGCTAGGATGGTCCATTATGCCCCACTTAAAGTGTTCCACCGCTTTTCTAATCCAAAGTCCCAAAGTCCACATTCCTCCAAACAAAAACATGGTCATTTCTTATTACAGCAATACCCCACTCCTGGTACCAACTTCTGTCTTAGTTAGGGTTGCTATTGTTGTGAGACATCATGACCACAGCAACTCTTACAAAGGAAAACATTGAATTGGGGTTGGCTTAAAGTTCAGAGGTTTAGATTATTATCATGATGGGATAATAATGGTGGATGTAGGCAGACATGATGGTGGAGAAGGAGCTGAAAGTCCTACAGAAGAGACCGAGAGCCACTAGACCTGGCTTGAGCTTCTAATACCTCAAAGACCATCTCCTGCTTACACACTTTCTCCAACAAAGCCATACCTACTCCAAAAAGGCATACCTCCTAATAGTGCCACTCCCTTGGACCTATGAGGGAAATCTTAATTCAAACCCTCACAAACAGTGGACTATACATGTGACTATTTAAATTTAATTAAAATTTCACTCTTCGGTCACATTAGTACCTTTCAAATGCCTGATAGCCACATATAATGGGTGGCTACTATACCAGGCAGTACAGAAATAAATGGTTTCTATCACTGCAGAAAGTTCCCTTGACCAATTTGCAAGTTTTTTATGAGAGACTTCACAGAGGCATTTGGAAATGAGACTGAAGGGTAGTTTAATAGAAGGCATGAGTGATACTGAACAAGCAAATTCTCCATCTCAAGTGTGATATAAATCAAACCCAAAGCCTAACTGAGAAAAAGAGCGAGAAAGAAAAAGTAAAAGTATATTACCCACTGTGAGACCCCTAACATTTTGCTGAGAAAAACAGACCACATAGTGTTTACCATCCCTCCCTGAAGCAGACTGACATACAGAGAGTCCTGAAGAAGCTCATGACAGTGACGGTAAAATAAGGAATGGTGTGCCTCTGTGGGTTAGCTGTTGGTTTAAAGGAAGCAAATCTTTTCTACTGTTCTACATCTCCTTAAAAATATAACTGAAGCAAATGTGGAAGGCTCCAGGCAGAACTGTGGAGGAAAAAGAAAACTGAATCTTACAAAAGGTTCCATGGGAGCTGGCTCAGTGGTTGAGAGCACTTGCTGCTCTTCCAGAGGACCAGGGTTCAGTTTCTAGCACCCATGTGGAGGCACGTGACCATCTATCACTCCAGTTCCTAGAGATCTAATGGCCTCGTCTGGCCTCTCCAGGGACTGCATGGATGCAGCACATGTAGATATACGCAACACACTCACACTGATAAAATAAATAAACCTTTAAAATGATAACAATTCTTTCAGATCTGGTGCTTTATGTTGGTTAGCGTGTCCTTTATTTATCAATTCTATGGGTTTTCTGCTTTTAAACTTATCAGTTCATGCTTATTTAAAACATGGTTCTTACCTTAGTGACGATGTCATTAAACTAAAACAGTGAACTCACCTGCCTGCATGCGATTTCTAACAAGATTCAGAGGAAAAGAGGCTAACTGGCCGCAAGTGTGAGACAACGTACTACAGCCCAGCACGACTGCTAAATCAGGCTTCACGGAGTTTTCTGCGTAGTGCTCCAGCCAGTAGTTCTTGAGAAGCTGAAAGAGAAGAAAGGGCCGTCAGACTTGCAGCTCCAACTAGAATAAAGTTCAGCACCAGAGCTCTGCAGGCTGTTTGTACCTCTGTGACTCTTAGGTGCTTTTTGCCTGGCTTTGCTTTCTGTTTTCCTTTGACTGCTTTAGCTTTAAAGACCAGAGCAAAACCTCTGGAAATTCTCCCAGGAATTAACTGGATACCATTTTATGCCAACATCAAATCTGTCCAGAGACATACCCATGGTCCTGGTCATGAAATGCCATGCCCTGCCTGATACCATTGCCTATAACTGTCAGAATGCTCCTTTAACTCTGGCTCTCATCTCTAACCCACATTTATTCGTCTCCATGATTCCAATCTTCACAACAACCATGCAAGAAAAGTTCTGTTTTCTCAGCCTTACCTGTGCATCAGAGTCCCCTGAGCAGTTAGCAAATCTGAGATCCAGGTCCTTCCTGGGATAATTGAATTAGAATACCTCAGGATATGGCCAAGGAGTCGATTCTCTTAAAGACCGTCAAGAGGGTGAGTCTGATGCACACGCGGGGCTGAGAACTACTACTTTATCAGAAGTTATGTCTATAATCATCACTGCCAAGAAGGGAATTTTAAAAAAATTACTAGATGACCATATTTCTAAGAGAAACACAAATAAAAACACCCAGTTTCATTCTTGATCAGAAGCTATTTCATACAAAGCCATATCCCATTTTCAAATATGATGCAGAACATCTTATTTTGAGAATGAACTCACCTCGAAGACCGTGAGATCTAAGCCTGCATATGGTACGATGCTTATCAGGTTGGGAACGTAGCCTTTGCAGAAGGCCCGAACACCTTCTGTCTTCAGAAGCTTCCTGCCACAATCAATAATCCCAGAATACTCTCCAGTTTTACCTACCATCAGCCTGGTCTTTATCACCTAGGTGTGAAAGAATATAATAAAGATGTGCTGATTAGATTTACCTAATCTCATAGCAATCTAGTGAGATCTGTTTTATCATGTTTACAAATTTAGAGAAATCATAGAATCTCTGGTGGCTTATGCCTGTAGTCTCAACACTAGGAGACCACAGCAAGGGGACTGCCACAGTACAATGTCAGCCTGGGCTAAATAGTGACTTCCAGGCCAGTGTGGGGCACAGAATGAGATTCTGTCTCAAAAAACCAAACATAAACAACAACGTAGTCTAAAACTAAATGTCTACTTACTAAAACTTCCTTTTCTTTATTTAACCTGTTATTTTTACCTAAAATGTCTTTCTTCATAATCCCTCATGTTCAAAGTCTGTGCCATGATCATACACACATTCCATTTGTGTCTTTCATGGGGTTCTTAACTAGAAATAAATAAATTCTCCCCTTTAAGTTTCTATAGTACTATATAGTAAGCTATCTTCTAGAATTTTTTTAAATTTTGGATCATCAATATTGTTGTACATGTTTTATTTTCCCTTCTAGACTATCGAATATGTGATCAAAGCCCTCATCCGAATCTCCCTTGGATCTGACATGGCACCTAGCAAAGTACCTTCAATGTAGCATGCATACAATCCATATTTGCCTAATGAATGATTAGATAAATAAATGGATTTTTTTACTCTAACTACAATACCATTTGTCTTAAACAACAAAGTCTATTAAGACTGACACTTTATACCAGATTCAAATCTTACAAAGTTATTAAAATAACTGAAAATCATTTCTGATTGTCAGTTGCATCAATAGCATGATTTTAATTAAAACGTTATAATAATACATACCTCCAGGGGATAAATACAGGTTTGGGAAGTTGCGCCAGCCATGGAACCAGCTATAAATCTTTGAAGAACTCCTAAATTAGCATCATCAAAACTAAGTAATTTCTTATACTGTATAGATAAAAATATTGAAATGTATAGTATTACTAAAATATATACTTTTTAATTTTTACAACATTAATAGTATAAAACTATATTAAAATATAGGTCAGGTGCTGATTATTAACACAACCTAGTATAATACTAAATTTTAGTTTCTATGTAATAGAAAAGTTAAAGCTCTCTATTCACTTTTTTTCTTTTACTTTCCCCTGTGGAATAATTCAATAGCAATGTTAAATTACTGAAGTCTATTCATAAATGTGTTACATCATAATGAGCATGCAAATAACATACATGGGGGTTGCATTCTTATCATTTTATAGCACTCAACAGAGTGTTGGCTGACTAGGTAATTAGAAGAGTTAACATGACAGGTTATTTTGTTACAACTACAGTAAGAAAGATCAGAACAGTAACGCTCATGAAGACTATAACTGGGAACAAGCCTACAGGCCAACTACTTGTTAAAAGAATTAGGGTGGGAGTGGAGAGATGGCTCTGTGGTTAAGGACTTGCTATTCTTACAAAGGACATGGGGTTCGGTTCCCAGCACCCACTTGGAGGTTTGCAACCATTCTTAACTCCAGTTCTAGGGGATCCAGCACTGTAGTCTGACCTCTGCAGGCAGTAGGTACACAGGCCGTACGCATACATGCAGGCAGGCAAATCATGCAAACATATCTAAAAGCATTACTATATGTGTTTTTGTGCCTTGGGATTTTGCAGGTCAGACTTCAAAGGTGACAGAATAGTTTACTTGGCAGAGAAAATTACAAAGCAGCAAACACTCAGGCTGCAGCATGACAGAAAAAGCATTGAAGGCAGCCCAACATTCATTCATGATTAAAACTCTGGGGGAAATTTTTCAAATAGGTACAAAAGGAGGTTATCTCCATTCAATGAAGGTCAAACAAGAAAAGCCCTCAGCTAACATTCATGTTGGAATTTAATTACCATTTGTTCTAGTTTCATTTCTGTTGCATAACTACAAAGGGGTGGAGTCAGAATTTGAATTTAGAAAGTGTGGCTGCAAACTAAGAATGATGGTTCAGTAAATAAAGGGCCTATAGGCCTAATGACCTGAGTTAGAGCTCCAGATCCCACATGGGAGCAAGAGAGAACTGATTTCTGACCATTTTCCTCTGACCTCCACACACATACCATGCCTGGCCTTGCTAACCTGCACACACACAAACACACACACACACACAGAGAGAGAGAGAGACAGACAGACAGACAGACAAATAAATACTAAAAACGTCTTTGACTGAAATTCCGCATTCACAGTTCATGACTCTAACTCCTTACATACTGTTCCACATAGTCTCCCTTAATCCCTGATGAATGTTGGTATCTAATTTGATTTGCAGTGACTCTCAGTTCACCCCTTTAGTACACACTACTATGTGACAGCCCTTGTGCACCTCTAACGTTACCTCAAAAGCAACATCTCAAGACGAAGGAACGGAAACATGAAGACGTGGGCTCTGATCCTGACTCTTTTGCCAACCAAATATTACTTCAGTAAGTGGTGCATCATCACTTGCCTACGTCTTCCCATCTACAGAACGACATTGTGCAACACTGGCATTCACTAATGAACAGGCATTGTTCTGGAAACAAGCCTACACAACCTGTTCTAAAGTAAGCAGTTATTCCTGGACAAATAGTTTAAACCAGACCTAACGGAAAAGATAAAACCTGACTGAGAGTGCTAGCTGTGTCCTGATACACATTCTCCCCTTCGCCCTAAGAAATGAGTTCATTTGCAGCTACTTGTTTCACAACTAAAGACCACACTCCTAAATTCCTTTACAGCCAGACCTATGGATCCCGAAATTTGGTCTAGTGGCATGAGGAAATAAGTATTCCATGTCACTTTTGGAAAGTGTCCTAGAAGGGAAGGTTCCTTCCCTAATTACTGCCTGGATATTAGATCTGATTGCTGGAACTCCATCTCAGACTCAGGCCAATGGAGAGCACAACAGAAGGCAGATGGTGAGCCAGAAGTGACTATACTTCTTTTTGCCTACAGAGCATCTCTGCACTCTCCCTAAATTGCCTTTCCTCGGATTTCCATGTGTGATGGGATGATGAATTTCAATCCAAAGTTGTGTGAGGATTCCTGTCACATGCCCCTGGGCCTAACTCTAATTTACACTAAGTGATAAAAGCAACCAGCAGACTAGAGCAGGAAGAAGAGATGTTAAAGTAACTTTCTTCTTGGTGAAGGAAATGCAAGGTATAGATTCTAGAAAGAATTTCCATAAAAAGGAGAAAAATGTAAGAGAAAATGTGAACAAAGTTGAAACAGGAAAAGCACCGTTTGTTAAGAAATAATTAAAAGACCGTCAAAGTAGTATATTGTCAAGTTTACAAAAGTCCAGAACACATTAAATGGGGAGAAATTGTAGAAGGCTTAATTGGAATGAAGAGTTTGCACAGAGCCCAAAAATGTAAAACGTGGTCTCTGGAGAACCACTGCAACTCACTTGACCTGGCCTCATTCAGCACCTGTCCCCCAATAAATTCTACGCTATGAGTCAAGAGAACAGTGAGCCTCAGAGAATGTGGAAAAGGATGTGGTTAAACAGAGGGAAAGACAGAGCTTTTAGAGAGCAAGAAAACAAAGCAGACACTATACATGCACTATAATCCCAGCACTCAGGGAGGTGGAGGTATGTGGATCTCTGTGAGTGTGAGGCCAGCCTTGTCTATAAAGTGAGTCCAAGACAGCCATGGCTACAAAGAAACCCTGTCTTGAAAAAAAAGAGAAAGAAAGAAGGAAAGGAAGAAAGAAAGAACAAAAGAAGGAAGGAAGGAAGGAAGGAAGGAAGGAAGGAAGGAAGGAAGGAAGGAAGGAGAAAGAGAAAGAAAGGAAGGGAGGAAGGAAAGAGAAAGAACAAAAGGAAAAGAAAAGAAAAGAAAAGAAAAGAAAAGAAAACAAGTACAACAGCACAGGAATGACTTAGTTTTTCACATCCTCTGTGGCATTCTCTTCATTCTTGGTATGCCTACAAGGCAATGTCTCCCTGGAGGGGCCAGCAGGAAGCAGAGTGGGGCCTAAAGAGAAAAAATGTGAAGGAGGCTGCTGTCTGTCACTCATCAAAAGTTGCACAAAATAGGGAAAGGATGCCCTCTGCTGCCTCTTTGCTCCCTTTCCAGCTCACCAGGCTGCACACTAGAAATCTGAAGTCAAAGATGTGGTTAGTAACAGTGTGTTATCTGGAGCGTCCTGTGCCACTGTACGCCCCTTAGGTAGTGAAGGTGGCGTCCTGACGCAGTCAGAACACTCTTTTTCTTCCTAAATGACAGCACAGACATTCCCAGTAGCAGCAACGAACACACAGTCTGACCTGCCATTTTTATACATTTACAACACGGTGTTTTTGTCTCGTAAATCGGTATTTTCATTTAGATGAACCGTCCCTGAATTTCAACAGACTTTTGATAGAATATGAACTTGGAAGGGCAGAGTCCATATCTATCTTGGTTTCTCATCTATTCCCAGACTCCAGTATAAGACCTCGCTCATGTGTAGGCACATAACAAACACTGAAATACATGAAATTGCCAAAACTCAAAAGATACTGTAACTAAGATTTCATGGTCTATCTGTTGCCTGGTACAACTTTATACTCATAGTTACTAACTTCAACTGGTCTTTGCTACCAACCATCTTTTTTTCATTTCCTTGCTCTATCTGCACTGTGACTCTCTTGAACTAATCCATATTTTCTCCTCTTTCCTCAAGCCTCCAACAGGTCCTTACTTTCAATTTTTACCAAAAAATCATACTCCCCTTGGTCTCTTATAATACACACACACACACACACACACACACTCTACTGAATCAATTTAGTAGAAACATTGCCTTGCCTTTTCCACTTCTAGGATATCCCTCTCTTTGGACCTATCTTCTCCCTCCCAGCTCCCACTTCATTCCTCTTTGGCTTTTCACGGTGAAACTCCTTGAAAGACTTCTCAGCCTTTCTACTCTGTCTTCCCAGTAACCACTGACTCTGACTGACATACCATCCTTCATTCATTCATATCCTTTATTAATTTAACATCCATAAAGACAGATGGGGTTTTGGGGGTTGTTTTGTTTGTGTTTTTGCTACATCTCTATCATTTAGGAAAAGGTCTGTAACACATGAGGTGCACAGTAGCTGATAAAAACAATATTGCTGAATGGTCAGCAAATCCCAATTTAAGAAAGGACTATGTAGTGGAAGTTTTGGTTTCTTTAAAAACTCAGTTATGCTATGCAAATATGTTTTTGTTTTAATCCCAAGTGTGGGCTATGGGACTGCCTTAGTTTATCCACAGCTGCTAACAGCCTCGTGCTAACAGCTCAGAGAGGAGTGTGGTCTTTGCCAGCTGCAGTTAGTTTAATTCTGAGGACAAATACCAGAGCCCAGAGAGGAAGGATCACTTCGAAGAGACAGATGAAGAAAGAAGAAGGTTGCTGTTTTGCTGGACTACTGGATACCCTGACTACTGAGATTGGTATTTTCCCAAAGAAACCAATGATCCTACCCAACCAGAACTAAGTCTAAAGAAGTCTACTTCCCCTGTCCCTTCTAACCTTCTTTCTCTCCTGCCTAGGGATCAGGAGATTGGAAGGTAGGGAGAGGCATAAGGAACCCAAATAAAATAGAGTTAAAAACTAGCTCCTACAGGGCTGTACAATAATTTCAAACAGAGTCCTGTATCCTACTCATCTATCTTCTTGCTTTTCAACTATCTGACCTGAGGAAGGATAGCTTCACTCTTTTATAATGTTGAGGTCCTGTGACTATGTGAATAAGTCCACACAAAAGAAGCACTTTAATGCCATAGCTAAAAATTTACTTAAAAAGAATTACTCTAAAATTTACAATAAGAGGAGAAACTTGAGAAGCATATAGAGCTTTCTTAAACTCTTATGAGACCCAAATAAACTGCAGTATTTGAAAACTGATTTCTCATCATTTAAGCAAAAGTAAAATCCTAAATCAGACTGACAAATTTTGATATTCAGTGTACATTTTTCAACTTTGCCTTTACTAAATAAGAATCTCAATTACTGACAAGTTAATTGAAATATCTGAAAAACATTGAAACAGTTCTAAGAAAAAGCAATTATGAACTGCTTTGTGAATACTTCTTATGCTGTGACAATTAACTTTAAAAACTAGTCACAGATCTGCCAATAATACAATGCAACCTACAGAAGTGCTCTTAAGGCAATAAGAAATCAAATAAAAGTAAAATCAGTGATATTTACATTGATAACTACTGATTATATACACTAGTGTTCTCATTCACAAAAGTCTAAACTTTCAAAACTTAAATTTAAATCACGAACATTTAAAACCCCATAGTCAATAACAATTTACCTGTTCATAGGACCCGATCTTGAGTACTGACTCTGGCGCAATTTTAAAAACATTTACACCATTTCCTCGCCAAAGAGAAAAAGTGCCTCCTTCTTTTAACAACTGCTTGAACTCATTAACCAATCTCATTTTAGTCACTTTTGAACCATGAACCTAGAAATAAACAGCAAATTTGTTTATCAATTTATTTTGGTGGTACTATAAAAATTATTTCATTGTTGGTGAAATAATTATATCTATATATTTCATAACTGTCAACAGCAGTTTAATTTTCCTTCAGTCATATAAAATCAATGTTGGTATTTTTCTTGTCCCCAATTACACATAAAAATCATAGTCGTCTTCCCTCTACCCATTGTTTTGTGTCCCGTGTTTCAAATAAAGTGAAATCATAGAAATAAACATTTCATGTTTTTTTTTAATTGCTTGTAGTTTAGCAGATGATGAAATCACCCACAGTTTAACTCCACCTTGCTTTCTAGGGTCATGAGTCACCTCTGTGCAGTGTATCCACACGGTATATTCTACCTACCCAATAATCAGTTAAGAGGCTGTCTCAGTTACCAGGTCTACTGTCACAGTATTACCACAGTGCATATGTACCCCTTATCCTACTACATTAAGGTCCCAAAGGTCGTCAGTATGAATGTCTGCAATGTGCATATTCCAGAGAAAGCATAAAGTACTTCCTTAAGTGAGAGGATGATTGTTCTACTTTAGTATTATGTTGCTAATCTCCTATTGTGCCCTATTCCCATCTGTCACCTCTCAACCATGTCTCCATCTGTACATACCCATATATTTTTCCCTTTACATGTAAATTTTTAAGTTTTCTTATAGACCCATTACTGGGGAAACTGAGTTTTCTACTTTAATATGTAACAGAACATATTCAACCCTGTCTTTCAAAATGATTTCCAAATTTAGCTTCCTGATTGAATAATTCTACTCAGTTATAACACTAGTAAATATTCCTGGGTTATACATAGAATCAAATACATAAAAGGATAATGGGTTAGTTGTCCTCTTAGCATCTACTAAAGTATATTCCCTATACTTAGATTATTAAACTAAAGCCTTTTATTTCCACTGGCTAAATTAACCAATATATCATTATACATCTACATGGGAAATAAAAGGAGAAATAAAATAGTATATATTACGTTTGGTATTCCCATAGTACTAGTATTGAGTCTTTTTGTCTGGCTATATAATGGCATTTTAATAGTTATTATCTAATTATTTTCTCTGATGTACTGTAATTCCTCTAATGGTAAAAAGTGTGTCTAACTACAGCACTTAATCCCCATTAAAGTACCCAATATACAACATACCCTGCTAAATATGTATGGAATGAATAAACTAAGCTCCCTTAATCCAAAATAATATCCTTTTAATTCACTATATTTCTAAAAGTGGCATACAAATTTAATATTTAAGTGGAGTCACATATTTTGAATAAATGAAGAATAATTACAGATAAATTACAACATTCATAATTAGGTAACATTACAGTTTTACACAATTATACTAGAATACTATAATAACGATTTATAATTCATCAACAAAGGCTACCAATATCACCAAAACAACAGAGGACAACAAAATACCCAGATATACAATTTTAATTACAAATTTTGATCACTGCATTTTTCTTGATTTTTATATTCTTATAGAAAAAGTATTTAGCAAGTATTAACTTGTAATTATAAATTTTAATTATTATTGGATAGGTTAGCTATGTTTCTGAAAAACCGTCTGGTGGAGTGGATCTACTGCTATTTTAAGTTGAAGTTAACTTGAATAATTAGGAAGCAGCTGGCACACAGGGAAGGGCTTCTCTTGCCTCCCATCCTCAGAGGTTTCATTCATGGCAGTAGGACTGTGGAGTTCCCATCATGTGACAGGAAGCAGAGAGAGACCACCTGCTTTGGCCAATGAAGTCCTATTTGCCTTTCCCTCCACGGAGGTCTGCAGCCCATGGGATGGGGCTGCCCACCATCCGGGGGATTCCTCTTAGTTAATCCTTCTGCAAATGCCCTGCTAGCTTAATGGTGAGTGCTTTGCTAATCTGCTAGGCTCATCTCAATGAACTGACATTCAAGTATAATTCAGGATAGCCATACTAAAATCTACAGACCAAAGAAGCTAAATAACAAGGAGGACCCTAGTGAGGATGCTTAAATTTCATTCAGAATGGCAAACAGGATAGATACCAAAGTGGTGGAAGAGAGGGAATAGGATGGGAGCCTACTATAGAAGGTTCTCTGAAAGGCTCCACCCAACAGGGGATCAAAGCAGATGCTGAGACTCACAACCAAACTTTGGGCACAGCACAGGGAGTCTTATGGAAGAAGGAGGGACAGAAGGACCCAGAGGGGACAAAAGCCCCACAAGGAGACCAACAAAGCTAAAATTTCTGAGCCCAGGGGGTCCTGCTGAGACTAATGTACCAACCAAGGACCATACATGGAGAGGACCTAGACCCGCAGCTCAGATGTAGCCAAGAGGCAGCTCAGTCTCCATGTGGGTCCCAAGTAAGGGGAGCAGGGGCTGCCTCTATCATGAATTTGATTGCCTGCTCTTTGATCACTTGCCCCTGGCAATGCTGCCTTGCCAGGCCACAGAGAAAGGGGATTGACGCAGTCAGGATGAGACTTGATTAGCTGTGGGCAGATGGCAGGGGAGGAGAACTCCCCCTTTCAGTGGTGGAGGGAAGAAGAGTGGGACTGGGAGGAGTTGAGGGAGGGGGCTACAATCAGAATATACAATGAATAAATCGTGAAAAATAGACAAATAAATGAAATTTTAAAAAAAGATTAATCCTTCCAAACACCATAGGAGCCTCTTAAAGAAAACGAAGAGATACTTTACTAGTAAAGAGAAAATAATTTAAATTGTCAAGAAAACATAAAATCTCAATGGGAAGTACTATGAAATTTCACTTCTCAAGGACTCTTCGTTTGACTTCAGCTCTTCAGGAGAAGTGTAGCATGCAAACTACCTGCATCATGACTTTCAGGCGTTCTAAAGGTGCTGTGCAGGTCCGCGTCACCCCACTCGAAACTCCTGCTGCTACCAAGTGCTTCCACCAGTCTCCGGACTCCTTTTCTTGCTCTGTAAATTCATCTGGAACAGTTATACTCTCTCCTATATCAATTATCTAATAAACACACAAAAAGAGAATTAGACAGGGCAGCGTAAACATTTGAGAAGTAAGAGCATAACTTGCTACAACGATGGAGAAAACTTTTCACACAGACAAAACACTTAAACATTTTTCAGATCACCTATACTGAAGACTGACAATTGACTTAGTACCCAGTGCTTATACTCAAATGATTTTGAATAACAATTCATATGAGGATTCAAAACAAAATTTTCATTAAATTAGGTGGTAATTTAAAATAATTTTCAAACCATTTGAATAATTTCTTCCATGAAAACAATGTGAACCCTCAAGCAGGAAACACACCACTTACACAGTATCTGCCACACACTAGATGAAGAATAAATAGTAAATCAATTCCCACACTTTATTCCAAATTCTTAGACATAAGCCTAAATCAGGATTCAAGAACAGCATCTTACATGCTCCAACTTATTATTCACACTGATCTTTTGTTGATCAATTTTTTCTTTAAAAATATGTCTTACAATGAGTTTGTTTAGTAATTTTTTTAAAGACAGGATGAGATGTTTATTCTTTTTTCTTAATTACACTTTATTCACTTTGTATCCCCCATAAGCCCCTCCCTCCTCCCCTTCTGATCACATCCTCCCTCCCTCTTCTTTATGCATGCCCCTCCCCAAGTCCACTGATAAGGGAGGTCCTCCTCTCCTTCCTTCTCATCTTAGTCTATCAGATCACATCAGGAGTGGCTGCACTGTCATCTTCTGTGGCCTGGTAAGGCTGCTCTCCCCTCAAGGGGAGGTGATCAAAGAGCAGGCCAATCAGATTATGTCAGAGGCAGTCCCTCTTCCCATTACTATGTGACCAACTTAGACACTAAACTGCCATGGACTACACCTATGCAGGGGTTCTAGGTTATCTCCATGCCTGGTACTTGGTTGGAGTATGAGTCTCTGGAAAGAACCCTGTGTTCAAATTATCTGGATCTTTCTATCTCCTTGTGAGCCTCCTGTCCTCTCCAGATCTTACTATTTCCCACTTCTTACATAAGATTCCCTGTACTCTGCCCAACAGTTGGCCATAAGTTTCAGCATCTGCTTTGATAGTCTGCAGGGCAGAGCCTTTCAGAGGCCCTCTGTGGCAGGTTCCTAGGTTGTTTCCTGTTTTCTTCTTCTTCTGATGTCCATCCTCTTTGCCTTTCAGGATGGGGATTGAGTGTGTTAGTCAGGGTCCTCTCTCTTGATTAGTTTCTTTAGATGTACAGATTTTAGTACGTTTATCCTATATTACATGTCTATATGAGTGAGTATATACTGTGTGTGTCTTTCTGCTTCTGGGACAACTCACTGAGGATGATCCTTTCCAGGTCCCACCATTTACCTGCAAATTTCATTATTTCCTTATTTTTCATTGCAGAGTAATACTCCATGGTGTAGATGTACCACAACTTCTGCATCCATTCTTCAGTTGAGGGGCATCTGGGATGTTTCCAGCTTCTGGCTATTACAAATAAAGCTGCCACAAACATGGTTGGGCAAATGTCCTTATTGTATACTTGAGCCTCTTTTGGATATATGCCTAGGAGTGGTATGGCTGGATCTTGAGGAAGCACTATTCCTAGTTGTCTAAGAAAGCACCAGATTGATTTCTAGAGTGGTTGTACAAGTTTACATTCCCACCAGCAGTGGAGAAGGGTTCCCCTTTCTCCACAACCTCTCCAGCATGTGTTGTCACTTGAGTTTTTCATCTTGGCCATTCTGATGGGTGTAAGGTGAAATCTCAGAGTCGATTTGATTTGCATTTCCCTAATGGTTAATGAGGTTGAGCATTTCTTTAAGTGTTTCTCTGCCATTCTATATTCCTCTACAGAGAGTTCTCTGTTTAGCTCTGTTCCTCATTTTTTAATTGGATTACTTGGTTTGCTGCTTTTCAGCTTCTTTGGTTCTTTATATATACTGGATATGAGTCCTCTGTCAGATAAAGGGTTGGTGAAGATTCTTTCCCAATCTGTAGGCAGTCGGTTTGTTTTAATGACGGTGTCCTTTGCTTTACAAAAGCTTTTCAGTTTCATGAGGTCTCATTTATTGATTGTTACTCTTAGAGCCTGTGCTGTTGGTGTTCTGTTCAGGAAGTTGTCTCCTGTGCCAATGAGTTCAAGGGTATTCCCCACTTTTTCTTCTAACAGATTTAATGTGTCTGGTTTTATGTTGAGGTCTTTGATCCACTTGGACTTCAGATTTGTGCAGGGTTATAAGTATGGATCTACTTGTATTTTTCTACATGTAGACATCCAGTTAGACCAGCACCATTTGTCGAGGATGCTATCTTTTTTCCATTGTATGGTTTTGGCATCTTTGTCAAAGATAAGTGTGTGGGTTTATTTCTGGGTCTTCTGTTCTGTTCCATTGATCCACCATTCTGTTTCTATGCTAGTACCATGCAGTTTTTATTACTGTTGCTCTATAGTACAGCTTGAGATCAGGGATGGAGATCTTTTATTGTAGAGGATTGTTTTAGCAATTCTCGGTTTCTTGTTATTCCATATGAAGTTGAGAATTTTTCTTTCCAGGTCTGTAAAGAATTGTGTTGGTAATTTGATGGGAAATGCATTGAATCTGTAGATTGCTTTTGGTAAGATGGCCATTTTTACTATGTTAATCCTGCCCAGCCATGAGCATAGGAGATCTTTCCATCTTCTCATATCTTCTTCTAATTCTTTCTTCAGAGACTTGAAATTTTTTTCATACAAGTCTTTGATTTGCTTGGTTAGGGTTACACCAAGGTACTTTGTCATTTGTGGCTATTGTGAAGGGTATTGTCTCCCTTATTTCTTTCTCAGCCCTTTTGTCTTTTGTATACAGGAGTGCTACTGATTTTTTTGAGTTAATTTTGTATCCGGCCACTTTGCTGAAGGTGTTTATCAGCTGTAGGAGTTCCCTGGTAGAGTTTTTGGAATCACTCACGTATACTATCATATCATTTGCAAATAGTGATAATTTGACTTCTTCCTTTCCAATTTGTATTCCCTTGATCTCTTTCAACTGTCTTATTGCTCTAGTGATAATTTGACTTCTTCCTTTCAAATTTGTATTCCCTTGATCTCTTTCAACTGTCTTATTGCTCTAGCAAGGACTTGAGAAAGTGGGCAGCCTTGTCTTGTCCCTGATTTCAGTGGGATTGCTTTAAGTTTCTCTCTGTTCAGTTTGATGTTGGCTATAGGCTTGCTGTATATCGCCTTTACTATGTTTAGATATATGCCTTGTATCCCTGATCTCTCCAATACTTTAAATATGAATGGATGTTGGATTTTGTCAAATGGTTTTTCAGCATTTAGGGTGATTACCAAGTGTTTTTTATTTCCTTTCAGTTTGTTAATATGGTGGATGACATTCATGGATTTCCGTATATTGAACCACCGCTGCATACCTCGGATGGAGCCTACTTGGTCTAGTGGATGATATCTTTGATGTGTTCTTGTACTCGGTTTGCGAGTATTTTGTTGAGTATTTTTGCATCAATGTTCATAAGGGAGATAGGCCTGAAATTCTCTTTCTTTATTGGGTCTTTGTGTGGTTTAGGTACCAAGGTGACTGTGGCTTCATAGAATGAGTTTGGTAATGTTCCTTCTGTTTCTATTTTGTGGAATAGTTTGAAGAGAACTGAAGTTAGCTCTTCTTTGAAGGTCTGGTAGAATTCTGCGCTGAAACCATCTGATCCTGGGCTTTTTTGGATGGGAGACTTTCGATGACTGCTTCTATTTCCTTGGGGGATATAGGACTATTTAATTAATTTACCTGGTCCTGATTCAGCTTTAGTAAGTCGAATCGATCAAGAAAATTGTCCATTTCATTTAGATTTTCAAATTCTGTGGCATATAGACTTTTGAAATAAGTCCTAATGATTGTTTGGATTTCCTCAGTGGCTGTAGTTATGTCCCCCCTTTCATTTCTGATTTTGTTGATTTGGATGGTGTCTCTAAGCCTTTTAGTTAGCTTGGCTAAGGGTTTATCTATCTTGTTGATTTTCTCAAAGAACCAGCTCTTGGTTTCATTGATTCTTTGAATTGTTTTATTTGTTTCTAATTGATTGATTTCAGCCTTGAGTTTGATTATTTCCAGCCATCTACTCCTTTTTTTGGTGTGTCTGCTTCTTTTTCTAGGGCTTTTAAGGGAGCCATTAAGTTGCTTAAATGAGCTGTCTCAAATTTCCTCTTGAAGGCAGTTAGTGCTATGAACTTTCCTCTTAGCACTGCTTTCATTGTGTCCCACAAGTTTGGGTATGTTGTGTCTTCATTTTCATTGAGTTCTAGAAAGACTTTAATTTCTTTCTTTATTTCTTCCCTGACCCAGCTGTCATTTAGTAGCAAGTTGTTCAGTTTCCATGTGTGTAGGCTTTTTGCTATTTCTGTTGTTGTTGAGATTTACCTTTATTCCATGGTGATCAGACAGGATACAAGGGATTATTTCAATCTTCTTGTATCTGTTGAGGCTCGCTTTGTGACCCACTATATGGTCTATTTTGGAGAAGGTTCCATGAGGTGCTGAGAAGACGGTAAATTCTTTTGTGTTTGGGTGTAAGGTTCTGTAAATGTCTGTTAGGTCTATTTGATTCATGACCTCTGTTAGAGACATTGTTTCTTTGTTTAATTTCTATTTTGCTGACTTGTCCTTTGTTGAGAGTGGGTGTTGAAGTCTCCCACTATTAATGTGTGGGGATGTATATGTGGTTTAAATTTTATCAATGTTTCTTTTACAAATGTGGGTGCCCTTGTATTTGGGGCATAGATGTTCAGGATTGTGATGTCTTCCTGGTGGAATTTTCCCTTGATGAGTATAAAGTGTCCTCCCCCATCTCTTTTTATTAATTTTAGTTGAAAATCTATTTTATCAGATATTAGAATGGCTACTCCTGCTTGCTTCTTGGGTCCATTTGCTTGGAAAGCCGTCTTCCAACCCTTTACCCTCAGGTAATATCTATTGTTGTGCCTTAGGTGTGTTTCTTGTATGCAACAGATTGCTGGGTTTTGTTTATGGATCCACTCTGTTAGTCTGTGTCTTTTTATTGAAGAATTGAGTCCATTGATGTTGAGAGAGATTAATGACTAGTGGCTGTTAGATCCTTTGATTTTGATGTTGGCTGTGGTCATAAGGTTGTGTTCTTGGTTGCTTTTTGTTTTACTGTAGTAAGGTTAATTATTTCCTGTGTTTCCTTGAAAGTAGCTAGTTTTCTTGGGTTGTATTTTCCCTTCTAGTGTCTTCTATAATGCTGGATTTGTGTGTAGGTATTGTTGAAATTTGTTTTTGTCATTGAATATCTTGTTTTCTCCATCCATGAGGACTGAGAGTTTTGCAGGGTATAGTAGCCTGGGCTGACATCTGTGTTCTCTTAGGGTCTGCATGATATCCGTCCAGGCCCTTCTGGCTTTCATAGTCTCTGTTGAAAAGTCAGGTGTGATTCTAATGGGTTTGCCGTTATATGTTACTTGGGCTTTTTCCCTTGCAGCTTTTAGTATTTTTTCTTTGTTCTGTATACTTAGTTTTGATTGTTATGTGGCAGGAGGATTTTCTTTTCTGGTCTAATTTATTGGGTGTTCTGTAGGCCTCTTGTATTCTTATTGGCCTCTCCTTTACGTTGGGGAAATTTTCTTCAATGATTTTGTTAAAAATATTTTCTGGGCCTTGGAGCAGGGAATCTTCTTTTTCCTCTATTCCTATTATTCTTAGGTTTTGTCTTTTTATGTTGTCTTGAATTTCTTGGACGGTTTGTGTCAGAAATTTTTTAGATTTAACACTTTCTCTGACAGATACATCTATTTCTTCCATTGTATCTTCCACACCTGAGATTCTTTCTTCCATCTCTTGTAGTCTATTGGTTATGCTAACCTCTGTATTTCCTGTTTTCTTCCCTAAGTTCTTTCTCTCCACAATTTCCTCCATTTGTGTTTTCTTTAATTTTTCCAATTCTATCTTCAGATCTTGAGCCGTTTTGTTGATTTCCTTCATCTGTCTGACTGTATTTTCATGTTTTTCCATCAATTCCTTCAGCTGTTTGTTTGAATAATCCTCTGTTTCTTTTATTTCATTCAGTGATTTAAGCATTTCCTCTCTAAAGGCCACAAATTGTTTGGCTGCAACTTCCTGTATTTCTTCACGGATGGCCATAATCTGTTTGAGTTTATCTTCCTCTAGGTCTTTACATATTTTACTTGTTTCCTCTGTTATCCTCTTCATGAGCATAGATGTTAGGTCATCTTCTTGGATTTCAATTATGCTGGAGTGTCCAGGGCTACTTGCCCCTGGATAACTGGGTTCTGGAGATGCCATATTGCTCTGTGTTTTGTTGGTTGAGCTTTTACGCTGGGCTCTACCCATTGGGCTATCTTAGGTGTTTGGCGTTAGTTTCTGGTGGTTCCTGGAATCCTGTGGTGGAGAGAATCCCCTTGGAAGAAAGATGGTTTTTCCTGAAGGAAGCCTTCTCAGCTTTTTAGGTATAGTCACTGGATGGCTGGTGTTTTTCAGGAGTTGCCGCTGCTCACCTCAGGCATAGATACCTGAGTGTAACTGTGGTCCTTGTTAGTTGAGAGGGCTCTCCTCTCACCCAGAGAAGTCCTGAGGACAACTGCCCTGCTTCTGGGTTTCTTGCTGTAAATTTAGTGATCTGCTTCTGTAACTTGTGTGTCCCGTGGTTTGGTCAGTTTTGTTAGAGATAACTGGTTGCCCCTTGGAGCAGTACCTGAGGGTTGATCTCGGGGATTCCGGGCTTTTGTAGGTCTGAGGTTGGGGCTCTGTGCCCCAGTACCCAAGCGATAATCTGTGGCGCGTGGGTACCGCTCTCCTGGTAACAGCAGACTATCTGGTGCACAGCACGTCCCTGGGTTGGGCTGGCCTGCGGGACCTATTGCAGGGATATACTGGGTGGCCTAAGTCCGTCCCCTTTGCTTAGTTCCCTGTGGGGTTTTCTCGTGACAGGGAACTCCCAGTCTCGGTTGCCCTGGGGTGCACAGCTCTGTCTGTGCTGGAGAGCTGGCGCACAGCAGCAACTGTCTGTGCTCAGGGCAGGAGCCCAGTTCAGTGATGGTGGCTCGTACCCGCCGGTCTGCGAGACTTTTTCCAGGGAAAGACTGGGTGACCCAAGTCAATACCATTTCCTTCCTTCCCTGTGGGGTTTTCTTGCAACTGGGACTCCCAGTCTTTGATGTTTTTTGTGCTCACTAATCAGCCTGGGAAGGTGATCAGGACACGCAGGCGTGTGGCTCTGGTCTGGTGACCTAGTGCCGAGATCTCTTCCAGGTTCTGGCTGGGGGACCTGAGAGTGGACCCGACTGATTCCCACGCCATGGGGGTTTCCTCTCACCTGGGAAACACGATCGATCGCTGTCGTTTTAGGGCCCAGAGTTCAGTCTCTTGGTCGCTGTATGGAAAATGTTGTCCTGCTCCTCAGACGCAGCGTTCTCCCGGTGCTGCGATCTTGTCCCTCCCCCAATTCTGAAATCTTAATATGTAATTTTATATTTCAGAAGCCAAAAGACCCACTCAAGATATCCGTGTAAATAGAGAAGAAAATACATTTTCTCATTTTTCTAAGACAATGCAACTATGCATAACAACATGATTTTTAACACAGAGTGGGTCCTTTCAATGGGCAACTATTGTTTTTTTTTTCTTTAGAAGTCAGAAAGTTTTGTTTATATACTTTTATTTTTTATTTTTTTTACAATTTATTCACTTTATATCCCAATCCTCATCTTCTCCCAGTCTCTCCCTACCTGTCCCCACCCCATCCCCATCCCCTAGCCTACTGAAAGGTGGAGGTGGGGGCAGGGGGGAGTTCTCCACCTTGGCCATCAGCTCATAGCTTATCAAGTTTCGTCATGACTGCCTGGATCCTCTTCCTCTGTGGCCTAGCAAAGCCACACTGCCAGGGGGAAGTGATCAAAGAGAGGCAACTGAGTGCATGTCAGAGACAACCTCTGCTCCCCTTACTCAGGCACCCATATGGAGACTGAGCTGCCTATGGGCTACATCTGAGCAGGGGATCTAGGTCGTCCCCAAGCATAGTCCTTGGTTGGTACATTAGTCTCTGCAGGGCTCCCTGGGCCCAGATTTTTTTGGCTTTGTTGGTCTCCCTGTAGAGATCCCATCCCTTCCAGATCCTTTTATCTCCCCCTTCTTCCATAAGACCCTGCCCAAAGTTTGCCCTCTGCCCAAAGTTTGTTTGTGAGTCTCTGCATCTGTTTCAATACCCTGTTGGGTGGAGATTTTCAGAGATCTACGGTAGGCTCTTGTCCTGTTCCCTCTCTGCCATTGCTTCCAGTGTCTATCCTGTTTAATAGGCACCTATTATAAATTGTAGGTTTTAACAAACAAATTGTGATTTCTATGTTGTTACATAACATACTAATACTCCTTCCTAAATTAGTAGACTATTGTTAAAAGGAAATAATGCATCCTTAGCCACTGAGGCTAAAACCATAATAGGGATTGTGTGATATTTATAACTACAACACTTAAAGAAAAATAAAAACAGTAAAATGCAGAATAACCTTACAGTAGAATGCTTCCAAAAACAAATAATTTCCTTGATATTTTTTGCAGGGTGGAGGAAAAAGTAGTCTCTCCATTCATCCCAGTCTATCGTCATTGACCCATCGCTATCCATGCTGAAATAAAATATTAAATGGTGTTTAATAACACTTGTAACGTCACCATTATTCACAATTCTGAAACGCTTCTGGAGTGTTTCTTGTTGAAGCCATTCCTCTGGACTTCATCAACAGCACTGTGTTTTCATTTTTTCCTTTTAAAGAATACAGTATCCTTTAGAGAAAAGTCAGACTTCAAGAGAAATTGAGAGGATGGTAGAGACAACTCTGATACAGCCCTACATCTATGTTTTCCTGTTGGTTATATCTAACATGACTGTGGTTTATTTGTTTCAATTTACAACTTTATTTGTTACAATTTTAAACTAATGTTCTTTTTCCACTTCAGCATCACACTGAGATGTAACATTCTATTCAGTTATAATATATATCTCCCTAAATTCCTCCCAACTATGGCAGTTTTCAGACTTTTCTTATTTTTAACAATGCTGACATTTTATAAGATCGCTGAGGATCAGGGGCTAGGGAGACAGCCCAGCATGTAAAATGCTTGTCTTGGAATCACAAGGATCTGAGTTCAGTCCCCAGAACCCATGTAGAAACAAGCTACTTTTGCTGAGGAGATGGAAGCTGGAAGGTCCCCCTGGCTCACTGGCCAGCCAGCCTAGCATACACTGGGAGACCCCATCTCAACAGAAGAAAACAAACAGGTGGATGGAGGCAGTGGCACAACATCTGAGCTTGTCCTCTCACCTCTACATGCACGAGTACACAAGGACATACACATGCACGCGCGCGCGCGCGCACACACACACACAGGCACACGCTCATCAGATGTCTCATAGACTGCCCCTCCACTAAAATCAATCACATGTTGCTTTTCAATGTAATTGTTTTTAATGTAATTCTCACATTTCCTATTATTTCCTGAGGTGAGAGTATTTTAAGATCATCTGCACATCTCTAGCACCGAGCTGTTGACTGACTAAGTCAATAGCTGACTGAAGAATAACCGTGTCTCTTCTGGGTCCTCTAGTATCATGTTTACCTTCAACCCTCTTTTTCATGTTTACAACTTCCAAATCAACTTCAGTCATTTCTGTACATATATTCCATTTTTTAATACCTAATACTCCATTTTCACTTTGCACAGCTCAGTGTTAATTCAATTTTCACATGTCCCCCGAGAAAATGGCTCAGTGCTGCACAAGTCTCATGACCTGAGTTCAGTTCCCAAAACCCATGACCCACAGAGGAACGGGCGACTTGCCTTCTCCACGTTGGCTTCCACCTTCCACACTCAGCACGTGTGCCCCTGCACATGCACAATAATAAAAATTTCACCTTAAAAATTGTCTCTTTGTGTCTAGGTAAACAGTAAAGTAAGATGGGGGAATTTTAATACAACTTTTCTAAAATGGTAATTTTGCCAAACAAAATTTATTCTCCTGACAAGCAGCCTAGCACAATTCGCAGCACCAGCGAATTCACTGTGAGCATTCATGAACTGACAAAAATGAGTGTCTGCAGGCACTGGGCCAGAAGCATGCTCAGACGTAAGCCAAGTTCCCCTCCATGCTGGCTGCTAGCTGAGAGCAGTTTCCAAATGGTTGCATGTGGAGTCTAAGTAGAGAAGGAATGGATAGAACAAAAGAGATGTGCAACTCAGACCTCCTGGCAAGCAGGAACTCACAGGTGAATTCTGTGTATAAGCACCCAAATAGTAAGCTACAAATGATTCCATCGGCCTGACCATAAAACGACTATGGCACCTGGACATGGTGGCTCACACTGGCATTTCCAGAAATCTGGAGGCTGAGACAGAGCAGTGAATTCAAGGGCATTATGAGCACAAAGTGAGTGAGTTCCAGGACAGCCTGGCTACACAGACCTTCTCTCAAACAGACAAACAAAGAAAGGCAAAGCAAAAGAAGCACTAAAGGCCTGTCTGCTTAGTGGAAAGTGAGATATCTGAAAGTTGATGAACTAATTATGTAATTTAGCAATTTGTAATAACAACGATAAACATAAAGAACACACATACTATTTAAACAAATTTAACTGAAAATAAAAATAGGAAGCAAAGGAACTCATGTGACAACTTCATAAATACAAAAGATTTTCTTTTGACCCCCCCCACGAACCACATATGTGCCTCCCACCCACGTGCATATATACATGCATTCATACACACATATATGCACACACAAACTAAAATAGTAAAAATTTTTAAATAAAATTGGGAAATTTTCAGTGGCTTTGTTCTCTTCAAAAGGCACACATAAACCTCACTGTTTAAAAAAAAAAAAAAAAAAAGGAACATTGTTATCAATTTGGAAGAAAGCAAACAGGTGATAAGACTGATGAACCCACTGCCACCTCCGAGGCAGGTCCCAGCAGTCAGTGCAGTGGCAGCTTGCAGCACAGCTCTGTGACAGGCTCGGTATCCCACGTGCCCCCACCTTACGCCACCATGCTGGCCAAGAGGAAAGTCAGCACAGCGCAGACAGGCGGTGAAAGTGGAGCACGAGGCACCACCTCCACTTGGCAAGGCTAGCCGCCTAACTTGCCTGTGACAAGGCAGACCCCAAGTTTGCGGAGTGGTGTTGGAGGGCTGTGAGGCACCACTGGAAGACAAATCATTAGACAAAATAGTGCAAACCGAAGAGAAGGGAGCAAAGGGCAAACAGGCTCAGGTGGCTGGCCAGCAGACTACAGATCTGCTTGCAGAAAATGTTGGGCCCAAAAAGCAGAGTCCAGCCTCTGAAGGAGAAGAGACAGAAGACCATCATGTCTGTCAGTGGTCCTCGCCTCCTTTCTTGTTCAATCCAGAGAAATGCTTTTATCAACTATTTAGTAAATGCGTGTTTTCATTAAGTATAAACAATGTTTAAGAGGTGAAATCATTCACTGGTTGTTTTTTGAGGGGGGACAGTTAGAACTAGAAGATAGTGGGGCACTGATCAGGAGAGGCTGTGACTGTTCGAGGTCACTGTAACATGCCACAGAGGGGCTAGTGTTATATCCTACAAAACCAAGCAGACTGAACTGCAGTTTGAACTCTCAGCCAGGGGTTTGTGTCTGCAATGTTTTCAGTTACATCTGGTCTGAATGTTTCTACTAGACCCGTTTTCTAAACCTCCACTGCTTGGCCCCTGCCCAGTTTGAACCGTAACTATGGCTCTGTAGTATAATGTGAAATCAGGTAGTGTTTCCTCCAGCACTGTTATTTTAGATCAGTATTGCCTCGGCTACACTGGGTCTTTCGTGCTTCTATATAAATTTCAAAGATGTTTTTCTTTCTATGGAAAACAGTGTTAGAATTTTGATAAGTATTGGACTGAGACTGTAGATTGTTTTCACAGGACATACTCGTGCCGCGCACACACACAGACATAAGAGGGCTTTAAAAACACAGCTTTTTAAAAAACGGACTTAAGAACTATAAAGTATGAATGGTTCTATAACTGTTAATGAAATTTAATGAGAATCCTCCCACATAGGAACCAGAAGGCTCAGCTAGTTTTATGTAAGTTCTTTTAAACCTAAGAAATAGGAAACTACAGTTCCTGGTGGGTCAATCGTGTTCCACCAGCACAGACTAGGAGTCAAGGAGTTGTTTAAATGAAGAAAAAAGAAGAAGGAAGACAAAAAACGGCAAGTATATGCAGTTGTGTGCGCTAGGAAAGTGGAAGTGGGTCTGGGGAGAGCTGGGGAAGGAGCAAAGAATAAGTAAGATCAAAATACAGTTGTGAAATTCTCAAAGAATAAATAAAATGTTAAGTGTGTGAGTAAAAAATGTAATAAAACTCTAGTTATGGGGAAATTGCCTGGAATGCTTGTTTTTTAATGCAATGTTCCATGTCAATAAAATATTAGAAACTCTGCAGTTTGCAGCAAATCAGCCTGATTGGTTCTGATGTAGGTCTGAGGAGCCACCAGTCTGAAGGACAATGCTAGTGAGATGGCTCAGCAGGTAAAAGGTTCTTGCCTAAGAACTGAGTTTGGTCCCCAGGACCCACCTGGCAGAAGAAACCAACTCCTACAAGTTGTTCTGTGTGCCCTGGTGTACATGCTCCTGTAAACTGATGATGATGATAACAATGACAACGATGTATTATTAATAACAAAAGGGACTCAGAGCCACAGAGTGCAGGAAAAAAAAAAAAAAGGAAACAAACAGCTATAATGACTAGTATTCTCACCTGAACACCTAAGAGACAAGCCTCCAGGCACACCTGTGAGGGACTGTCTAGGTTAAGGTTAGCCTCTGAGACTGTCTGTGAAGCATCATCTTGATTATGCTAATTGATGTAGGAAGACCCACCTACTGTGAGTGGCACCATTCCTGGGCAAGGGATCCCAGAAAAAGGGCGCTGAGCACGGCATGCATGCATTAGCTCATGGCTCTCTGCTCTTAACTGTGGGTGTAACGTGACCAGCCACTTCACGTCCAACACAGTAAAGGACTATGCCCTGGAACTGTAAGTCCAATAAGACCTTTCTCCTTTAAGTTGCTTTTGTCAAGGTATCGTATCCAAGCAACAGAAAACTTAACTAACATAAAAATCCAATTCTATTTTATGTTTTACAAAGAACATACATAAAGATACTATTCCCCAACTCATTCCAGGAGGTCAATGTATAACATAGAAAGGCAAAATTAGGAGACAGCACAGAAAGGCTGATCTGGGCAATCTCTCTCATGAAAACAATTGCAAAAATTATGAACAAAGTTTTAGCAAGTTGGCTACATCACAAGGTGTGTGTGTGTGTGTGTGTGTGTATGTGTGTGTTTGTGTGTGTGTGTGTGTGTGTATGCATACACACACACGTGCATTCGAATTTATGTGGATATGAAGGCCAGATACCAATCTTTGATGTCATTCCTCAGGGGTCATTTCATTGGCCTTCTTTTTTTCAGGGTCCCTCAGTGATATCTGGAGTATCTTTGGTTTCTATTGCTATTATGAGGCCATGACCAAAAGCAACTTAGGGAGGAATGGGTTCATTCCATCTTACAGCTCATAGTCCATCATATAGGCAGGAACTCAGGACAGGAACTTGGAGGCAGGAACTGAAACAGAGGCTATGGAAAAACACTGCTTACTGGCTTGCTCCCCATGGCTTAAGGACTGGTTTCTTATACAACCCAGGCCTACCTGCCCAGGGGTGGCACCCCTCAGGAAGGTGAGCCCTCCCCCATCAAACATTAATCAAGAAAATGCCCCAGAGCCTTGCCTAAAAACAATCTGAGGAAGTTATTTTCTCAGTTGAGGATCATCTTCCAAGTAACCTTGGCTTATGTCAAGTTCACACACACACATTCGCATGCGCGCGCGCGCACACACACACACACACACACACACACACACTCACCAGGACATAGGGTTTGCTCATCAGGCTAGCTGGCTAATGGCCTCCAGGAATGACTGTCTCTATATTCCCAGAGCATGCCATCATCCCTAGACTTTAAGTGGTTGCTGGGCATCACACTCAAGTCCTCATGCTTCACAGCAAGCACTTTACCAACTCTCCTATCTTCCAGGACCCCATGAGAGAAAAATTTAGTATGTTTACCACCAGATGAATGCAGATAAATTAATAAAAAGAAAATTGATAATATACCACACCTAAAGATTAAAGAAATATGTTCAATCATCTCATAAATGTAAACCCATCTGAATTTTTAAAAATCTCTCTACAAAATGAGAGATGGTGCCTGAAGTGCCACATGTGCAGAATTAGTTTCTTACACAGACTATAAAACACAAAACTATTAAGAAGCGGGAGCGCAGGCTGACCTTTTCAGGATGTCCCTTGCCTGAGAGCGAGAAATGTGGAGTCCCAGTGTTCGCAGGGCAGCAACTACTTCTGAAGCATCTATTACTCCTTTAAAAAGTCAGAAACACTAAGTTAAGAATCTGAAAAAAATGACAAAAATATGCTTAGAATACGACCGTATTTGAGTTAAAGTCTGTGTCTGGTGAGTCTTTACTCCCAAATTCATAACTCAAAGCCTAAAAACTCCAAAATGTTGGCACCAAGTTTACATTTTCTAGAAAAGTCTCTTTAAACTGAGACAAGAACAGGTTTACTCAGTTATTTATCTAATTAAATCTGAACATTCATGTTTCGGGACAAAATTATTTATGAATATAATAGCTCATGGCCCAGATATCATGCAGAATATCACAAATCACAAGCACACTGCATTTCTATAAACTCCAAATTCTAAATTTCAAACAGCATCTAGCCCCAATGACTACAGATTGTAACACATTTGACTGTTTTACCTATTTGAAAAGAATTGAAAACGTTACTGCTGAAACCTGATTCAGGGGCACAAGAAAACAGGACTCGCCTATAAAGGACTCTGTAAAAGAGTCAACCCCCTCATAGAACCAAGCTCTTTCAACAAACAGGTACTGTGATAACTAACTCTAATAATGTGTGTGTACACATATACAATTAAAATTTTCCCTCCTGTTGAGCAGGCCTTAAGTCCAATAAGAGAGCTGTGCGTTTTCACCAAGGTATCTGTATCATATACATACATACATACATACATATGTGTGTGTGTGTGCGCGCGAGCGCGCCTTCTATGCGGTTCACTTTTACATTGCTAGATGTTGTGACAGAAAATTAAAAATTCCTATTCTCCTCAAACTCCAAAATAAAAATATAATACATAAAATTTTCCAAATTAAAAATAAAGATTATTTTTACTTTTATTATATTTTTTCTTTTTTTCATTTTTAAATAATTTGCTACCATTTTACATGCATGTTTTGCCTGCCTTCATGCCTATGTGAGGGTGTCAGATCCCCTGGAACTGGAGTTACAGACAGTTGTGAGCTGCCATGTGAGTGCTGGAAATGGAACCTGGGTCCTCCGCAAGAGCAGCCAGTGCTCTTAACCGCTGAGGCATCTATCCAGCCCCCTCTTTTTCTATTTCTTTTACATTTTAATATAATTACATCATTTCCCCCTTCCTTTTCTTCCCTCTAACCCCACCCATGTACTTCCCTATTCTCTCTCTCAAATACATGGCCAATTTTTCATTGTTGTGATATGCTCGTGTATATTTGAAAGACCCCCGGAGGGTATCTTTCGTCTGAGAGACCCCCTCCCAAGGAACAACGAGGCCATTTGGATGCAAACAGCAAGAGGCTTTTATTTTGATACACGGGTACCCGGGGCAGCAGAGTCACTCGGAGGACTTGCACGCCCTCTGGGTGCAAAGCTGGGCTTTTTATAGGGTTTTAGAGCAGAAGCGCAGGTACAGAAGCGAGAAGCATGGTTACAGGGGGCTGATTGGTACATTTACATGAGACCACGGTTTGCGTCAAAGTTTGGCAGGGACACCAAGATTCCAGGAACTGGGTGGTCAAAATGGTCATGATGACCCCTTGACGTGGCCCACCACCTGTTGTTTTCCTTAGGACTCTTATCTCAACTGGAACAATCTCACAGATATCCATGAGGGTGATTAACACAAACTGTTTTTAGCTCGACTGGGGCAGCCTGACTGCAGATATCCCAAGTGGATGACACAGCTGGGTTTTTTAGTAATTTTCCAGTTTTCCATTTAGCCTTCAGAGTTTTACAAAACAGTGGTGTCCCACAAAATGGCGTTAGCTATGTTTAACTTAGGGTGAGGCTGGGGTCTTTCATATTTATTTATATATGTATGTGTTCTTAAATATGTAAATACAACCTGTAAGTCCATGTAATGTTACTTGTATGTATATGTTTTAAGGCTAACCATTTGTTAATGGATAAGCAACTGGTGTGTTCCTCCCTAGGGTAGACTATCTAGCTTCCATCATTCTTTAGATGCCTATTGCTCTTTGCCTCAAGCTGATGCTTCTTAAGCTTTCCTCTCTCCACATTAGTATGTCTGAGGATGCTGTCCTTGTTCAGGTCTTGTTTAAGCAGACGTATTGGTGAGACTTCATAGGTGTAACTTTCTGCCCTCTTCAATAATGATCCCTGAACCTTAGGTGCAGGAGTTGTGTTGTAGGTGTTATCAGTTGGGACTTGGCTCCAGAGCTCAGCATGTGATCTTCTGTGAATGTCTCCATCTGCTGCAAAGAGAAATTTCCTTGATGAGGAGTGAAGACTACACTTATCTGCGGGTATAAGGACAATATTTAGAATGTACCTAGGTGTTACTCTGGTTAGCAAAGTTACAGTTGTAAGTTTTCCTCCAAAATCCATGACTTCAGTAGTCCTGAGTGGTTGGCTAGGTTTCCAGGACCAGCCGTGATTTCCTCCTGCTGAGCAGGCCTTAAGTCCAATAAGAGAGCTGTGGGTTACCCCTAAGGTATGTGAGTCACTACTGCTCCCTTAGGTTATGGTGCCAGGAGGGGCGTTGTTGCAGTTCACAGGCATGTCCAAGTGCCAGAGTGTGGATGTGGAAGTCAAAAGACAAGTTCAAGAATCAGTCTATTAGCAAAAAGACAGGCATGGTATATACTCACTCATATAAACATACAACATAGAATAAACCCACTAAAATCTGTACATCTAAACAAACTAAGCAAAAGAGAGGACCCTAACTAAAATGTTCACTCCCCATCCTGAAAGGCAAAGAGGATAGACATCAGAAGAAAAAGAAAATAGGAAACAACCTCGGAACCTGCTACAGAGGGCCTCTGAAAGCCAGAAGAAAACAGGAAACAACCTTGGAACCTGCCACAGAGGGCCTCTGAAAGCCTCTGCAGTATAGACTGTCAAAGCAGATGCTGAGCCTGATGGACAACTGTTGGGCAGAGTGAATAGAATTTTATGTAAGAAGTGGGAAATAGTAAGAGCTGGAGGGGACGGGAACTCCACAAGCAGAGCAACAGAACAAGATAATTTGAACACAGGGAACTTCCCAGAGACTCATACTCCAACCAAGGACTATTCATGGAGATAACCTAGAACCCCTGCACAGATGTAGCCCATGACAGCTCAGTGTCCAAGTGGGTTACCTAGTAATGGAAAGAGGGACTGCCTCTGACATAATCTGATTGGCCTGCTCGTTGATAACCTCCCCCTAAGGGGGGAGCAGCCTTACCAGGCCACGGTAGAGGACAATGCAGCCACTTTTGCTGAGAACTGATAGACTAAGATCAGAAAGGAGAGGAAAACCTCCCCTATCAGTGGACTTGGGGAGTGGCATGCATGCAGAAAGGGGAGGGAGGGTGGGATCGGGAGGGGAGGAGGGAGGGGCCTATGGGGGGATACAAAATAAATAAAGTGTAATTAATAAAAAATTTAAAAAAAAGAATCAGTCTATTCTTTCACTGTAGGATCAGGGAGCACACTCAGGTCGGCACGCTTGCAGAGCCAGCACCTTACCCACTGAGCCATCTCAGTGGCCCTGATAATTCCTGAATGTATATATCATCCTTTATATCAACTTTAGTTTCTCCTGATTCAAAATACATCAAAATGCTAACCATAAATTTAGTCATACTTTTCACTTATGTAAACCACTTCTAGAAATTATGTATGAGAAACTATATACATGTGAGGTTATTAACTAATCCATCAACCAAGACACTTTTTCATACAATGTCTCAAATTTTCTTTACAAGACTCAAGTGTTCCAAGTTCCAGACAATGGAGTTTACTGGCCTACAAACCAAAGTTTCTTCAGATGATACACTCTACTCCTTCCTTAACAAATACTCATCAGTTAAATTCAATATTTGTAAAATTGTCAATCTGCTATGTAAATCACTGTCTTCACTAGAGTTACTACTACTGTGATGAAACATCAAGATCAAAAGCAATGTGGGAAGGAAAGGGTTTATTTCACTCAGTTCTACTTTTCAGTTCCTCAATAAAAGCAGTGGGGTCAGAAACTCAAGTGGGGCAGAGCCTGGAGCCAGGAGCTGATGCAAGGCATGCTGCTTACTAGCTTGCTTCTCTTGTTCAACCTGCTTTTTTAATTAATTTAATTTTTTATTAATTACAATTTATTCCTTTTGTATCCCAGCTGCAGCCCCTCCCTCATCCCTTCCCAATCCTACCCTTCCTCCCTCTTCTCCCCCTATGCCCCTCCCCCAGTCCACTGATAGGGGAGGTCTCCCTCCCCTTCCACCTGACCCTAGCCTATCAGGTCTCATCAGGATTGGCTGCATTGTCTTCCACTGTGGCCTGGCAAGGCTCTCTCCCTCAGGGGGAGGTGATCATAGAGGCAGCCACTGAGTTCACATAAGAGACAGCCCCTGTTCTTCTCATTAGGGAATCCACTTGGACACTGAGCTGCCATGGGGTACATCCGAGCAAGGGTTCTAGGTTATCTCCCTGAATGGTCCTTGGTTGGAGTATCAGTCTCAGAAAAAAAAAGAAAGAAAGAAAGAAAACAAAAACTGGGCCCAGATTTTTTGGTTCTGTTGCACTTCTTGTGGCGCTCCTGACCCCTCCAGGTCTTTCTTTCTATCTCCCCCTTCTTTCATAGGATTCCCTGCACTCTGCTCAAAGTTTGGCTATGAGTCTCAGCATCTGCTTTAATACGATGCTGTGTAGTCTTTCAGAGGCCCTCTGTGGTAGGCTCCTTTCCTGTTCCCTGTTTTCTCCCTCCTTCTGATGATGTCCATCCTGTTTGCCTTTCCGAATGAGGATTGAGCATCTTACCCAGGGTCGTCCTTCGTGCTTAGCTTCTTTAGGTGTACAGATTTTAGTAAGATTATCCTATATTATATTTCCAATATCCACTTATAAGTGAGGCTATCCCATGTGTGTCTTTCTGCTTCTAGGATACCTCACTCAGGATGATCTTTTCTAGTTCCCACCATTTGCCTGCAAATTTCATGATTTCCTTGTTTTTAATTGCTGAGTAGTATTCCATTGTGTAAATGGATACAATTTCTGTATCCATTCTTCAGTTGAGGGGCATCTGGGTTGTTTCCAGATTGTGGCTATCACAAATAAAGCTGCCACAAACATGGTTGAGCAGATGTCCTTGTTGTATATTTGAGCTTCTTTTGGATATATGCCTAGGAGTGGTATAGCTGGATCTTGAGGTAGCACTATTCCTATATTTCTGAGAAAGCACCAGATTGATTTCCAAAGTGATTGTACAAGTTTACATTCCCACCAGCAATGGAGGAGGATTTCCCTTTCTACACATCCTCTCCAACATGTATTGTCACTTGACTTTTGCATATTAGCCGTTCTGATAGGTGAAAACAGTGAAATCTCAGGGTTGTTTTGATTTGCATATCCCTGATGACTAAGGACACCAAACTTTTCTTTAAGTGTTTCTCTGCCATTTGATATTCCTCTATAGAGAATTCTCTGTTTAGCTCTGTAACCCATTTTTTAATTGGATGACTTGATTTGTTGCTGTTTAACTTCTTGAGTTCTTTATATATTCTGGATATTAGCCCTCTGTAAGATATAGGGTTGGTGAAGGTCTTTTCACAGTGTAGGCTGTCGTTTTGTTCTGATAACACTGTCCTTTGCAGCAGCTTTTCAGTTTCATGAGGTCCCATTTATTGATTGTTGATCTTAGAGCCTGTGCTATTGGTGTTCTGCTCAGGAAGTTGTCTCCTGTGCCAATGAGTTCAAGGCTCTTCCCCACTTTTTCTTCTAACAGATTTAGTGTGTCTGGTTTTATGTTGAGGTCTTTGATCCACTTGGACTTTAGTTTTGTGCAGGGTGATATATAGGGATCTCTTTGCATTTTTCTACATGTAGACATCCAGTTAGACCAGCACCATTTTGAAGAAGTTGGGGCTTTTTTCCATTGTATTGTTTTGGCTTCTTTGTTAAAAATCAAGTATCCATAGATACGTGGGTTTATTTCTGGGTCTTCTATTCGATTCCACTGATCCACCATTCTGTTTCTATGCCAATACCATGCAATTTTTATTGCTATTGTTCTGTAGTACAGCTTGAGATCAAAGATGGCGATACCTCCAGATCTTTTATTGTAGAGGATTGTTTTAGCAATTCTGGGTTTCTTGTTATTCCATATGAAGCTGAGAATTTTTCTTTCCAGGTCTGTAAAGAATTGTGTTGGTAATTTGATGGGAATTGCATTGAATCTGTAGATTGCTTTTGGTAAGATGGCCATTTTTACTATGTTAATCCTGCCCAGCCATAAGCATGGGAGATCTTTTCATCTTCTGATATCTTCTTCAATTTCTTTCTTCAGAGACTTGAAGTTTTTTTTTTTTCCCCGAAGTTTTTTGTTTTTTGGTTTTTGTTGTTTTTTTTTTTTTTAAACAGGTCTTTCACTTGCTTGGTTAGAGTCACACCACAGTACTTTATGTTATTAGTGGCTACTGTGAATGGTGTAGATTCCCTAGTTTCTTTCTCAGTCCTTTTGTTTTTCATATACAGGAGGGCTACAGATTTTTTTTAGTTAATTTTTTATCCAGCTTCCTTCTTACATAACCCAGGACCAGCAGTCTATAGACATGGCACCACCCACAATGGACTGGGCCCTTGCTCTTCAAGCACTAATCAAGGAAATGCCATGGAGGCTTGCCTCTAGCCCAATCTTCTAGAGGCATTTTCTCAACTGAGATTCCCTCCTCTCAGATGACTTTAGCTTGTGTCAAGTTGCCATATTACCCAGCACAATCTCTATAATTAATGTAGTTCAAAGACTGATAAACTCCCCAAAAACCTGGCAAATTTATATGAACATAGTAACATTTTAAAATATTTTACATTAGGAACTCTGGTCGTATAAGCAGTTAGCATGTGCTTCTTCTATAAAGTATATTACATTGTGCTAAATGCATGTTAGCTGAAGGGTTACAAGCAAAATACAACAGAAGGATGAATGAGAGTCAAAAATGAAGCATTGTAAAGGACACAACTCAGCCCATAACAAGTGCAGTATTCTCTTTCTCACCTTCGACTACCCTGGCCAAACTCTACACAAAAGGGATTACCAGGATACATGTGGTAACAACGACTAAGATAGCAACACAGCTCGGAAAACTCAATCAAGGCAGCACCTCTAAGGGTTTGCTAGGACCTGAGCGCTGCACGCTGGGTGGTGGGCAGGATCCCTGAAGATAATTGTACCTACTGCTACAACTGGGGTACTCAAAGTGATGAAGCTAGTAGAAGGCAAATAGTGATGCTTCTAGAATGGTATCTCTGAAGGCCGAGACTGATCTATAATATTCCTGCTTGACCTGCCAAGGCCTATAGTATGATACTAATATGTCAACTTGAGAATTTCTTCTTGGTGTGAAACTTATTTGCCTCAGGAGCATTTTCTACTACCAAAGTTTTTTTTTTTTATTCTTTTAAAATATTTTATTTTTATTTTTTAATTACACTTTATTTACTTTGCATCCCCCCTCTAGTTCTCTCCCTCCTCTCCTCTCAAACCCTCCCTTCCTCCCCCTTCTCCATGCATGCCCTTCCCCAAGTCCACTGGTAAGGGGGGGTTTCTTTTTCTTCCTTCTGATCTTAGTCTGTTAGGTCTCATCAAGAGTGGTTACATTGTCTTCCTCTGTGGCCTGTTAATGCTGCTCCCCACTCAGGGAGAGGTGATCAAAGAGCAGACCAATCAGTTCATGTCAGAAGCAGTCCCTGTTCCCATTACTATGGAACCCACTTGGACAGTGAACTGCCATGGGCTACATCTATGCAGGGGTTCTAGGTTATCTCCATGCATGGTACTTGGTTGGACTATGAGTCTCAGGAAAGACTCCTGTGTTCAAATTTTTTGGTTCTGTTGCTCTCCTTGTGGACCTCCTGTCCTCTCCAGATCTTACTATTTCCCACTTCTTTCATAAGATTCCCTGCATTCTGCCCAAAGTTTGGCCATAAGTCTCAGCATCTGCTTTGATAGTCTGCAGGGCAGAGCCTTTCAGAGGCCCTCTGTGGGAGGCTCCTAACTTGTTTCCTGTTTTCTTCTTCTTCTAATGTCCATCCTCTTTGCCTTTCTGAATGGGGATTGAGCATTTTAGCCAGAGACCTCCCTCTAGACTAGTTTTTTCAGGTGTACATATTGTAGTAGGTTTATCCTATATTATATGTCTATATGAGTGAGTATATACCGTATGTGTCTTTCTGCTTCTGGGACAGCTCACTCAGGATGATCCTTTCCAGGTCCCACCATTTACCTGCAAATTTCATGATTTCCTTATTTTTCATTGCAGAGTAATACTCCATTGTGTTACCACAATTTCTGTATCCATTCTTCAGTTGAGGGGCATCTGGGTTGTTTCCAGCTTCTGGCTATTACAAATAAAGCTGCCACAAACATGGTTGAGCAAATGTCCTTATTGTGTACTTGAGCCTCTTTTGCATGTATGCCTAGGAGTGGTATAGCTGGATCTTGAGGAAGTGCTATTCCTAGTTGTCTGAGAAAGCGCCAGATTGATTTCCAGAGTGGTTGTCCAAGTTTACATTCCACTACCAAGGTTTATTAACAGATGTATTAGTCAAGGTTCTCTAAAGGAACAAAACTGATGGGATGAGCACGTATTACAAAGGGATTCATTACATTGGTTTACACAGTATGGGCTGGGGAGTCCAACAATGGCTGTATGCTGGAGAGGCTGAAACTTGACAGATGCTCAGCCTACATGGCTGGATAACTCATCAGCCCCATTTTAGAGCTAAAGGCCTAAGGGATTTCTGGAGCCACTGATCTTCAGTTCAGTTTCGTAGTATGTCTTTTCTGTTGCTGTGATCAAACACTTTGAGAATGGCAACTTACACAAGAAGGTCTTAATAAGGCTTATGACTTCAGAGGTTAGAGTCCATGATAGTGGAGCAAAGCATGGTGGCAAGAATAGCTGAGAGCTCACAACTGATCCACAAGTAAGCAGAGAGCTCACTAGGAATGAGGCAAGTCTTTTAAAATGTAAAGCCCATAACCAGTAACATACCTTCTCCAACCAGGCCACACCTCCTAATCCTTCCCAAATACTTAAACCAACTGGGCACCAAGAATTTACACATATAAACCTTGTAGGGGCCATTCTCATTCAAATCATTACAAAGTCCAAAGAAGTTGAGTTCCAACATCAGGAAAGGATGGTAGTAGCCGAAGCAATAACAAGATTAGATGAATTCACACGTAAGGAGCAAAAGTAGGCAGGCAAAAATAAAATTTCTTTTACCTCAGACCCCTTTATAGAGACATTGCTGAAAAGTCACTCCCACTCCAGAGGAGCATCCCCCCATCCCTCTACCCATACACCAACCCCCTCATGCACCACACACCCATATCCCACCCCACCCTCAGTTAATCCTTCCAAAAAGTACCTTCACAGACTCGCCCAGAGGTGTGTCTCTTAGTAGACTACAAATTGACTCAAGTTGGTAACCAAGATTAATCATCACAACAGGGGTAACAGAAACACTGTGTTTTCCTAAAGGCATTTTAACTTCATTAATTACATATGGATCTTCAGCTTCACACACAATCATGGTGGTGACAGTCAAGAATAGAGTAAAATTCCACAACAGCAATACAGTATGTCTAGCTTAGGCCAGCAAATGGCCAGATCTATAACCAGAATATAATCAGGTCTGCAAACCTGCATTGACAATGAATGCACTACTGTTTTCAAAAGATCAGAACTATCCTAAATGTCTAACAATACAAGAATGATTAGATGATTCACATACTGTTGCCAGAGCTATTAGGGTCACAGCCAGGCTAATAAGCCACACTGGGCTACCTGTTCTCAAAAAGCCAATTAAAAGCAAAATGAGGTTGGAGAGATGGCATAATACTTAAGAGTGTGTAAAGCTCTTGCAGAGGACCCAAATTTGGTCCCCAGGAGCTATGTCAGGCTATTCATAATGCCTAAAACTCTAGCCTCAGGCCATCTGAAGCATCTGGCCTTCATGGGCACATGCACTCACATGTACATGACCATGCATGCAAGCATGTGTGCACACACATACAAACATACACACACAATCACATGTGTATGTGTGTGCATGCACACATATGTACACAAATCAAAAAAGTAAAATAAATTAGAATTAAGAGAACAAAAACGATACAATGGTGAAAACCAGAAAAGGGCTGTCATGGCCATACTAGGAAAAACAAGGTCTAGTGACACACCACCACCAAGGCAACCTTTACACACGGTGCAGGTTTAAACAGACAGGCAGAGGTGTGCAGAATGGAGTAGTCCTGGTCAAGGGCACCCATCACCATTGTCCCAGCTCCAGCCTCTCCTTTACAGCAGTATGACAGATTGTTAGAACTGTGTGAGATCTCTTTCCAGAAAATCGCCCCTTCTGTCTGGAATCAACAAGCCAGTCTTCCCCCAGCCCCCAATGTAACACTCCTGAGGTTATTCCAATGTCCTGGGAGCCATTATTTCCACAGTCCAATAGCCAAAGGGAGTGGGGTCATAAGTGTCTCTTTAGAGTATCTTCATTCCCTCCAGGACAGTCATACAATTGGAATATTTCCCAACCACTAAAAATTATGTTTGCAAAAGAAATGAAAACACAACATAACATTAAGAAACCCAGGACACAAAACTATACATGTAACTGCAATTTCATCTAAAGAAAGAGAAACCAAGAAAAAAACAAAGTCTATACAGAATTATGAAATTGATCAAAATATAAAAATTGATCTCAAAAAAGCAGATGGGGTGGTTCTGGAATCACGTGGGAGATGCCCTTGAGGCACACTTGGGGGTAATCCCACCTGCATTAACTGAGAAGAGAAAGCTTGCCCAGTGGGCATGCCCTGGCTGGGGTTCTAAACAATGAAACTAGAGAAAGCACTAGAGCACTAGAACTCACTCCTCTCAGCCAGCCACTGCTCCAGCTCTTGCCGTGTGCCTTCCCCACCTGGATGGACGGCTCCCTTGAACCAGGAGCCACAATAAACCTTTTTCCCTTCAATCACTTTTGTTAGCTCTTTTTTTAACACTTTCATACGTACACATGATCAATTTTAATAATTTCAGCAACTCATTATGCCCTCTCTAATTCCCCATCTCCCAATGAAACCATTTTTCTTCCCAAAACTTCCTCCACTCTCTCCACGTCTTCTTTTCTGTGTGGCCTGCTGAGCTTAAATAGGGTTTTCTGTGAGTAGGTTATTTTCTGGAGCTTATCAGGAAGTACATCGATGAAAACAGTGGCACCTCTTCCTCCCCTTCCCCCATCACCATTAACTGCTCATAGTCTCTAAAGGAGAGGTGGCTCATGATGGAAGCTTGGCAGACCTAATCACATGCAGCTCTTGTGCAGATGAGCACAGTGATCACAGTGATCGTGAGTTCATGAGTATAACACCAATGTCATTCAGCACATCTCACCACCCTCCAGCCTATCTGTTCTTTCTGCTTATCTCTTCCACCATGTCCCCTTGAGTCTTGGAGCGGGTAATATAGAGGATCATTTACAGCTAAGCATTCCACCACCGCTTATTCTTGGCAATTCAGCCAGTTATGAGTCTCTATTCACTACGCCCACTGCAGTAAGCAGCTTCTCTGACACGGGCTGGGAGCGGTGTTAACATAAACGTGTATTTCAAAAGCAGGGTGACCACGCTTTGACTTAGGAAAGCATAGTGGGTTCCCTTGAGACCCTATGATCTCTTAGCCAGCAGCTCTTAAACAAGTTCACAGTACCAGACATGACTCTCTCCTTTGAAGCAGGACTAAAATCCAGTCAGAAGTAGTTAATCAGTCCCATAACATTCATGAAACTATTACGTCAATGGACGTATCTTGCAGGATTCTAAACAATTTTTATTTGCTTTTCAAAGTTTGTCTGAATTACCTAAATTTCCTGAAACAAATACATTTTTAATACCAAATATATATTTCAATAACAATATATATTTCAATATCATCAATATTGTCATTATGTGTGTGCACGCACACGCATTGGGGGACACGTGCCACAGCACACTTGTGAAGGTCAGAGAACAACTTTCACGAGTGGCTCTCTCCTTGTTCTTTATGTGAGTTCCACAGATCATCTCAGAGTGCTTGGCTTGCAGGGTAAGCAGTTTCTCCCACTAAGCCATTTGCCAGCCACAAATATCATTTCTTTAAACTTCCTTGCCAAATTATCCATTTATTTATTACAAAAAAAAAAAAACAAAAAAAAAAAACACAGAGGACTACCCAATACACAAAGCTTTAAGTTCGGAGAATATGACCCCCTGCAAAACTGATTTTATTAAAATATAAGATATCAAATTGGGTGACACAGACCTTTAATCCCAGCATTCAGGAGGCAGAGGCAGATGAATCTCTGTGAGCTTGAGCCAGCATGGACTACATAGTGAGTTCAAGGGCAGCTAGGGCTACACAGAGAGACTCTATCTCAAAATGTGAATAAATTACATTTTAAAAGAATAAATTACATTTAAATAAATAAATTACATTTTAGAACAGTGGTTCTCAACCTGGTGTCACAACCCCTTTGGGATAGGGTTAATGACCCTTTCACAGGGATCACCTAAGACCACTGAAAAACATGGACATTTACACTGGGATTCATAACAATAGCAAAATTACAGTTATAAAGTAGTAATGAAGACAATTTTATGGTTGGGGGTCACCACAACATGAGGAACTGTATTGAAGAGCTGCAGCAGGAAGGTTGAGAACCATTAGGCTAGAGAGATGACTCGGGGGTTAGGAGCTCTGGCTGCTCTTCCAAAGGACCCAGAATCCCTGCACCCTCACGGTGGCTCAGAACTGCATATAAATGCAGTCCTCGGGAATTCAGTGGCCTCTTCTGGCTTCTGTGTACTTGTCACACATGTGATGCACAGACAATGCAGGCAAAGCATTCATTTTATACATGTATATGAATGTTCCAGACATGATAGTGTACACCTTTTCCTCAGCACTCAGGAAGCAGAGCCAGTGAGCTTCCCAAGAGTTCGAGACCAGCCTGGTCTACATAGAAAGTTCCAGGACAGCGAGGACTACACGGTGAGATCTGCAACCTCAAGACTTTCCAATAAAAGAAAAGAAACTCATTGCAACAATCATACATAAAGCCACTATGCCATGTTAACACTGGCATATTTCATTAATAATTGTGGTTTCCGTTAGTGTTCATTACACAGCTTTTAGTCATTAGGGCAAACCTAAGTCTCAAAACAAACAAACCGTGTGTGTGTGTGTGTGTGTGTGTGTGTGTGTGTGTGTGTGTGTGTGCTTGCACGCTTGCACACATGCATGCACGTGTGTATGATTTGGGGTAATTGTAAGACCTATTGCTAGCTAGTTTACTGTCAATTTGACACAAGCTAGAGTCATCTAAGAGAAAACCTCAGTTGAGAAAATGCCCCCATCCAATGGGCCTATAGACAAGCCTACGGGACATTTTCTTGGTTAATTATTGATGTGGAAGGAAGCAGCATCCACGGGCAGGAAGTCCTTGGGTATATAAGAAAGCAAACTGAACAAGCCAGAAGAACAAGCCAGTAAGCAGTGCTCTTCCATGGCATCTGCCTCAGTTCCTGCCTCCAAGTTCCTTCCCTGCTTGAGTTCCTGCCCAGATTTCCTTAGTAATGGACTGTTACCTGGAAGTGTAATAAGAAATAAGCTCTTTGCTCCCAAGCCGATTTTCGTTAGGGTGTTTTATCACAGCAATAGAAACCCAAAGACATCTATTATAGAATTGTCAGTCATTTAAAAATTATTGCTAGATAATAACTGGGGTCTGAGAGTAGGAGTAAATTACAGGCTAGAAAAAGTACTCATTAGTGCCAGCACTTATTCAATTCAAGCTAACTGTGGATAAAACACGCACACACCGTCTTCATTCTTGTCCAGACTCTTGAACGCCAGTCTCATTTTCTTCTCGTGGTCTTGAAGGTACCGCACAAATTCTTCAAAATTCAGTCCTGAATCAGCATTGGAGTCTGCAGCCTGAATAATTTTCTACAAGAAGAAACTCATTGTAATAATCATATGTAAAGCCACAATGCCATGCTAACATTTGCAATTTCACTCATAATAACTATGGATTCCACAAGCGTTCATTACCTAGTTTTTAGTCATTAGTGCAAGCCTACACACATTAAGTGGTTCATATTTTTAATGCATGTAGTACTGAAGTCAACAGCCATTACATCATTTCAAATAAATATGAACCTTATCAGGAAATATTTACTTCACGTACCTACCTCAAGGACTTAAAGATACATAAAGACTTAAGATAGGTAACTTCTGCCATCAGGGACAAAAATCTGTCCACTAAATGTGATAAACATGAAATTCTAGTATATCCCCAGATTAATGGTTTGAGAGCTATCCTTTTGAAGTAAGGTGGATGTTCAAATATCACTCAGTAAGACTAAGGCTTTTTAACATGAAAAAATTAACATACGGCTGGAGAGAGAGCTCAGCAGTTAAGAACACTTGTTGCTCTTCCGGGGGACCTGGGCTCAATTTCCAGCACCCACACAGCAGCTTTCAACCACCTATAACTCTAGTTCCAAAGGACCTAGCACTCTCAGGACACCACAGGCACCAGACACAAGCATGGTTCACTTACATAAACATGGGCAAAAACACTTATACATGTTTCAAATAAATCTTTCAAAAACAATTATATGAGTATTTTGTATATTCCCAACAGGATCTACTGCACTGGCCAAATAGTATTCACATTTTTCGCCATCAATGTCTAGCATAAAGTATGAAATAAAGAGGCCTTTAATAGATTAGATAACTCATCTTAGTATTTACTGAGCCTGAAAATAAACGTTATAAGCTGAAAACTGGATCACACTGCACAGCATGAACTAACACTGCACACACCTTAGACTGCACAGCACACAATACACACGGCACACTGCACAGCACACACACAATATCCACCACCCACTGCACGCCGCACATGTCACAGCACACACTGCACAGCACACACTCAGCACGGCGTATGCCACGCTGCACACACGGCACACTGCACAGCACACACACTGCACATGGCACACACCATATGCCGCATACTGCACAATGCACACTGAACCACACAAACTACACACCGTCACCACTGGGGATGAAAAGACAGAAAAGTAGCCCGGCCTGGTGGTGCACGCCTGTAATCCCAGTGCTCAGGAAGGCAGAGGCAGGCAGATCACTGTGAGATCGAGGCCAGCCTGGTCTACCAAGTGAGTCCAGGAAAACTAAGGTTACACAGAGAAAAGAAAAGAAAAGAAAAGAAAGAAAGAAAGAAGAAAGAAAGAAAGAAAGAAAGAAAGAAAGAAAGAAAGAAAGAAAG